>NW_022589731.1:26489985-26513382 GCF_004348235.1 Phoca vitulina
GCACATGCACACGCACGCATGCACTCACAGACGCACGCACATGCACACACACACGCATGCACACACAGATGCACACTCATGTGCACACGCACGCGTGCACACACAGACGCACGCACATGCACACGCATGCATGCACACACAGGCGCACACATGTACACACACGCATGCACACACAGACGCACACATGTACACACACGCATGCACACACAGACGCACGCACATGCACACACATGCATGCACACAGAGACGCAGACGCACACACATGCACACACACACTAAACCCATAAGAACTCTATGATAGTGAATTTATCTATAATTCTGCAGCAAGAGAGGCAAACCCCAGAAACCACAAAGGAAAGACTCTACCATCAGTTTAATCATATGCAAAATGTTAAAACCTCTGTACACAGAAAAAATAAACACTTTTTAAGTCAAAATCCTGCAAGCTGGGAAAAGGTATTTGCAACAGATATGACAAATTGGGGCTAATTTCCTTGCATTACAATGAACCTCTACAAATTAGTGGGAAACCCAACCTGACGGGACGAGGCCAGACAGGCGGGTCAGGCAGGAGACTGTGCCCACCTCATTCTCAAGGTAAAAGTCAACGAGACAAGAAGATAGCGCTTTCACTCGCCAAAGTGAAGGTTTGGGTCCCACCCAGTGCTGGAGACGGTGCGGTGGGGCTGGTGGCCCCGCGTGCTCCCAGTGGCGAGGGGAGAGGCCCAGCCCTTGTGGGGGCTGTCAGCACAGGGATTCAGAGTCGGGGCGAGCCCACTCCTCCAGGCAGGGATGCCACCGCTGTCAGGTCCCATGGCCACTAAGCTCACGGAGGCCCATCGAGGTCTCAGAGACGTTCAACACCCAACAGTCCCAGCAACCCAGGTGCCCACAGCCGCAAAGTGGACTATCGTGTGGGTGTGGAAAAGCAGGAAGACTTCCGTGCAGTAAGGAGCTAGCCCTAAGACTCGGTACACGGTTTCCGTAAAAGCGCGAGAACCCTGCTAGATGGCGGCTCTGGCTGGGTGAGCTCACAGCCTACCTCAGGGGCGCACGCGGGGGTAGACCCGGAGCACACGGTGGAGGACAGTGCGTCCCCACTGCTCCGCACGGCTTTCACGTTCACGCCCTGCTCACCAAGGAAGTTTTTGTGCCAATAGGGATTATCTGGGTATGAGATTATGGGTTTCTTTTCTTCTTTAAGCTTCTCTGTTTATTAAAAAAAAAAAAAAAAAGAAGCCTGTTAAATGTGACATAAAAATAGGCATTCCACAGCTATCCCTGATTTACTCTGCTAGCCCTCCCCACTGGGTGAGGGAACCCGGCTTGAATGGGCCCAGAGCCAGGCCCGAGGTTGGGGGACTAGCTCGGCGGGAATCCGGAACCGAGAACGAGTTCAGGGGGCTCAGGAGCCCACAGACGCAGCGCAAGAAGCAAGTCGCAGGCGGCCCGGCATGTACGGCCCTCGGTGCGGACACGGGAGCCGCCTGGGGGAGCAGACTCTTCCGTCCGCGGGTGTGTGCATCGCGGGAAGGGGGCGCCCTGCGTGAGCGGCCACAGGCACTGAGCTGCGCCACACACCAGTCACGCTGGGCTTAGAAAGAGCTCGGCCGCGCGGTGACCGCGCCCCCCGCAGGCTTTGCAGAGCCACCCACCAGCGCTCTAGAGAAAGCAGCCGCATGCCGCCCCCTCCCTGGGCCACGCGTCCCCGGCACAGCCAGGGTGCCAGCCAGGACCAAGAAGGCTCCCGGAGCACCTTCCCCGGGGCGCCAGCCACAGTGGCCCCCACCGGCACGCAGCACAGCATCCTTTCTGGGATGGCTCTTGTGGGTTCCTTCTGGTGCTGGGCGCCCCCCGACCGCAAACCCACGCTGCTCCGTTCACGGCTGGCCATGCTGGCCCTTGGCTTCGTCAGGGAAGCCCCCACATAAAGAAGGAAATCAGTGACCATTAGGAAAACGCAGCAAAGGGCATGCGAATCTCTCAGCTGCCCTCAGGAGCCGGGGGCCATCAGTTAAACGTCTTGGCCACCTGCTGCCACACCTCCACGGAGCTCAGCCAGCAGAGGGGATGCTGTGCATCCTGCTTGTCACCAGAGGAAGGGAGGGCACAGTGCCCGGGGAGACGCACGGGACTGGTCGAGTGACAAGCTGAGGCCCGAGGAGGTGGCCCTGTTCCGAGTCCCCTGCTCCCCCTCACCCCACTGCCAACATGGACCGCCCGCCGTGCAGCTCAGCAGGTGCAGGTGCCCATGGGAGAGGGAGGCACAGCGGGGACGGGGAGGGCACAGGGTGGGCAGGCCCGTGCTCAGCTGGGGCCTCCAGGACCCGGGCTGCACCTGTCATTCTGCCGGAGCCTGCCGCTCCCTCTAAACTGCCCGAAGCAGCCCCGAAAAGGCCCTCCCTCCCTGTGCTCAGCACCGGGCAGCTCTCGGCCAGCGGCTTCGGGAACCAGTGCAACAGGGGCCTGCTGCCCGAGCAACTCCGAGGGGAAGAATCTGCCGGGGAGGAATCTGCAGAGCCGCTTTTGTGGGCGTGTTTCCAGGAAACAGCAAGTGTCGCTGAGGCACAGAAGCGTGAAGATCCAACCCTGCACGTGAACCCGCTGCGCATGCGGCCCAAACACCCATTCTCCTGGGCCCAGGGCTGTGGCCGGACAGAGGGGCTGCCGTGCCCTCGGGCACAGAGGAAGCGGGCGAGGGCGCAGTTTGCTACTGGAGCCGATCTGGGCGGCGTCTGGGGCAGGACGGTCTCCCCAGCAGCCGCAAAAGCTGGGCGCGTCCGGCTGGCTCTCTTGGCCCCAGCATCTGCTGCAGAGCCGAGGGCCCCGGCGCACAGAGGGGCGCAGATGGAAGCTGCCACAGAGATGACCCAGCGCCCCGGCGAGTGGGGTGCGCCGATGACGCCCGCAGGCTGCCCTGCCGTGGTGGCGACTGCATGGGAACCACCAGCTGTCACCTCCCCCCCTTCGCCCCCACGGGCCCAGGTGGCTCCCATTTCTCCCCACACTCAGGCTGTCCCAGGAGGCCCTGCCCAGCCCCCACCCCATTTGAAGGCCAGGGGTCCCGAGGGAAAGGAGGGGCACAGCCATGTCCCGAGGGCCAGAAGCAACGGGGAGGCAGGGACCGAACGCGCACGCACAGCACACAGCCAGAGCCTGGTGGGCACGGAAAGTGCTCTTCTTGGTCGCAGAGTCTCCACATTCTGGGACGTGCTGCTGAGGCCCTTGCAGGCCAGCTGAAGGGAGGCAACCCCCGACACAGGCACGCAGCCTTCAAGGGGAGACGAGGACCACACAAGGCCCGAGACCACCCAGACCGCTCCCGGGGCTCGCCGGGCTGCAGGGAAGCCTGGGAGCACAGCCTTGCAGATCAGGAGGTGGCAGCTCGCAGTGCAGAGTCATCACCCGCACCACGCGGACCACGTGGGCCTTCGCCATCCAGATAAACAGTCCCGTAGGGCGGCAGCACTGGGCCCACGTCCCGAAGACCAGGGCTGCCTTCAGTATATGGTCCCAGATCTGAGGTGCTGGGGTACGCAGCAGACCAGATTCCCCTCCCCTTACCTTCTAACGTGGAAATTGATAAACAGTGGATGGACAACTAATAGATGGGGGAAAAGGAAAAACAGAAAAACCCCAGAGCAATTGTAGGCTTAAACCCAAACATACCAATAATTATATTAAAGTAAACGGATTAACATTCCAATTAAAAAGCAGACATTTTCCGACGGATTTTTAAAAAGCAAAACTCAATGATATGTTATTTACAAGAGAACTACTTCCCAGATGGGGTAAGAGTAAACAGGCGGAAAAGGACGTCATCAAAGGAAAGCTAAGTGGCTTTGTTAATATCAAAGTAGACTTTAAGCCAAGGAGTATTACCAGCGATAAAGACAGACATTCACAACGGCCAGGGTTCCAGCCGTCGCGCAGACGGGACAGGGCCGGCTGTGCGCGCACCCAGCAGCAGAGCAAAAACTGTGAAGCAAAACCAGACAGAACGACAGGCGGACACTGACGGGGTGGGAGGTTCTACCGTTCCTCTCCTGGTCACAGAAAACACAAACCACCACCGTCAGGGATGGAACAGAGGCATCGCTGCAGAGCTTAGCAGGAAAATGACAACTTTATGCCAATAAGGTCAACAACTCAGCTGAAATGGGCAAATGCCAATCCTCGAAAGACACAAATCACCAAAGCTCACATGGGAAGAAATGGAAGATCCAAATACCCTGTGTCTATTAAAGAAACTGGATCTTCCCACAAAGAAAGTGCTAGGCTCAAATGGCTTCGCTGGGGAACTCTAGCAAAAACACTTGAGAAACTCATGCAAACTTCTTCAGAAAACAGAGGAGGGGGGAGCACCTCCAACCAATTTTCTGAGACCCGCTAAACATGATAACAAAACCAGATGAGGACTTCACAAGAAGATAAAATCTAGACCAATATCCCTAGTGAGCACGGACATAAGAATTACTGATGAAGCATTAGCAAATTGAATTCGGTAATATATAAAACCCAACTTAGAGACCCAAGGCTGGGATTGTATTCAAAAGACAGTGTAACTTACCACATTGGCAAAATAAAGGAGGAAAATCAGGGGATCACCTGCACAGGCACGGGAAAAGCACTTGACAAAATTCAACATCATTAATAATTTAACAACAAAAACCCCACCACACGAGGAAGAGAAACTTCCTCAACCTGACAAGGGCATCTTTGAAAAAGCTCAGCTGACACGGCACTTGATGGTGAGATACTGAACGCCTTCCCCCAAGATCAGGAGCCAGGTACCTGCTCTCCCACTTCCGCTCAACTCTGTGCTGAGATCCTAGATGGTGTGCTAAGGCGTAAAGTTCTAGAAAGGGAGAAATAAAACTGTCTTTGTTGATGACATGATCACGATGTACAAAATCTGAGGAAATGTACAAACGAGATACTAGAATAGGTGAGTTCAGCAAGGTTTTAGGATACAGTCAATGTGCAACAATTTATTTTTTTAATTTTATTATTATTATTTATTCTTTTTTTTTTTTTTAAACACAAGACTTTATTATCCCCGTTACAAAGGGCAGGTCTTCGCAGGATGAGGGAGGGAGTTCTGATGGGGAGGAGGCGCCTACTTGCCAGCGATGAGCGGGTTCTGCAGGGCCGTGACGACCGAGTCCCCGCGCAGGAACATCTTGGAGATGTGGCGGTCCTTGCGGACTGTCCTTGCCGCTCTTGGGGACTCGGTCCACATCCTCCAGCACCACGTTGCAGTGCCCGTCGGAGGCCTTGTTGTGGCTGTGGGTGAGCACTAGGGTGTTGTTCTTGACTGACTCTGTGAGCACGGAGAGCAGACCCGTGTCACACCGCCCTCCTCCCACTTCTCTGGCTCCTCTGGGGTCACGCCATGCTTGGGCCTGTCAAGGAGGCTCACGGTGGTAGCCGCTGCACCCCCAGGTCAGGGCCGCCTCCTCTGGGCTGCGTCTGCATCTAACAACTTACTGTTTTACATGTTGAATGTGTAGGGATAAATTCAACAAAATGTGTGCAAGCTCTGCATTGAACGTACGAAACACATCAGAGAGTCAGGACCAGAATGAACAGCGTGAGTTGCCGTGTTCGTGGGTTGGAACACTCAAAAGTTTAAGAGGTCCATTCTCTCTGAATCGACCGATAGTTTCAATGCAACCCCGATCAGTGTGGCAGCCAGCATATTTTAGGAATTGACAAACTGATTCTAACATATCTGTGGAAAGGCAACGAATCTAGAATAGTCAAAACAATTTTGAAAAAGAAGAACAAAGCTGGAGGGCAAACACATCTGCTTCAAGATATATTATAAAGCGACAATAATCAGTACAGTTGGTATTGGTGTAAAGATCAAACAGACATCCCTATTGCGGAAGGAGGGGGAGGAGGAGGAAGAGGAAGAGGGAAAGGGTGGAGAGAGGGAGGGAGGAAGAAAGATAAGAAAGAAGGGGTGGAGAGAGGGAGGGAGGAAGAAAGATAAGAAAGAAGGGATGGAGACAGGAAGGGAAGGAGGAAGGAAAGGGGGGAGGGAACACTGATCCTTACTTCATATTAATAGAAAAATCAACTTGAAATGGAACTTAAATGAAAATTAAAACAGATAAAGCTATACAATTCTAGAAGAAAACAAAGGAGAAAAACCTTTGTGACCAGGAATTGGGCAGATATTTCCTAGAAAAGACAGAGGAACAAACCATAGAGGAAGAAATTTTGACTTCATCAAATTAAAAACTTCTTATTTTCCAAAATCTCCTTTAAAAACTGAAAAGGAATCAGATCCACAGCACCGTATCTGCAGGACCATTCCATCGCACACCTGAGTTAACCGTAAGAGGATGGGAAAACTTTCTGGGATGACAGAAATATTCCACACTAGACTGCAGTGGTGGTTACGCGACTATATGCACTTGTGAAAAGTCATTGAATCACATCCTTAAAAATGATAAATTTTACTTTATGTAAATTACAATTCAGAAAACTGAATTTAAAAATTAACTTATTTCTATGTACCGATAATAAAAAAAACCTAAAAACAAAACTATAAAAAATAATGCCCCTTATGATAGCACCAAACATAAAATGCTTAGAAATAAAATTAATGAAAGATATACAAGACCTGTACACTGTGTACTGTGCGTGTGAAAACTACAACCCATCGCTGAGAACAACTGAACAAGATCTAAATAAATGGAGAGATATAACATGTTCATGGATTGGGGGACACAGTACTATTAAGATGTCCATTTTCCCTATAACTGATATCGGAGATTTAACATAACCCTCAAAAAATCTCAGCAGACTTTTTGGTAGTAAGTGGCAAGCTGATTTAACGTTTATATGGAGGGGCGCCTGGGTGGCTCAGTCGGTTAAGTGTCTGCCTTCAGCTCAGGTCGTGGTCCCAGGGTCCTGGGTGCGAGCCCCGCCATCAGGCTCCCTGCTCCTCGGGGAGCCTGCTTCTCCCTCTCCCTGACGCTCCCCCTGCTTGTGCTCTCTCACTCTCTCTGTCAAATAAATAAATAAAATCTTTAAAAAAAAATAAAATAAAATTTATATGGAAATACAAAGGACACAGAATTGCCAGAATAATTTTGGAAAATGAACGAAGTTGGAAGACGTACACTATCTCTCTTCAAGATTTCCTCTACGCTATAATCGTAAGACAGTGTATCACTGGTATAAGAAAGACAAAAAGAGACCCCAGAAACAGACTCCCACATGGAGAGCAACTGACTTTTGACAAAGGTACCAAAGTAATCCTGTGAGGAAAAGGAAGTCTCTTCACGGGATGGTACTGGGATAATTGGGTATCTACAAGGGAAAAATAAACTCCCTACCTCACGCTCTGCACAAAAATGAATGAGAAATTGGTCCTAGACCTAAACTTGACTTCACAGTAGACAGAGATTTCAGACAAGACACAGAAATCACTAATCAAAAAAGGGACTGCTCATCAGAACAGAACACTGAGAGGAAGAACAGGCCAAGCACAGACTGGGAGAAAATACCACCGCACAGACATCCATCAGGAGACTGGAATCCAGGATGTCTAAAGAGCTCAGTACTCCCACAGAACTCCGCGTTAACAATGTGCACACGCACACACGCCATACAGGACAGGCAAAGGCTCGAACAGACGCTTCACGCCGTAAGCCACACAAGTGGCCCATCAGCAAATGAAAAAGTCATCGATATCATTAGTCACCAGGGGAATGCAAATGTTCCTGACGCCGAAATTTCTCTTTGTTCATCACTTTTGGAACATCCGTCATCTGCCAACGTAAGAAACATAATTTTCTTGATAATTGTATAGTTCTCCGTGACAATTAGATCTGGCCGTGCCTGCAGGAGAGATCTGCAGGCCCCTAAGATACCAGCCGGCCACCCTGTGGGCCAGCAGATGCCTTCACCCCGGAGCTCACGAGCACCCCAGGGCCCAGCCAGAGAGGAGAGCAGGTCCGGGCCATGACTGCCCCTGCAAACTCCAGAACATTCCCTGAAGGAGACCTGGCATGCATGACACCCATCTAGTCAGAAAGACCCAGCTGGGGCTGGTCTAACCACTTCCACATCAGCTCATGCACTTCCTCTTTCCACCCAGCTTAATTAAATGCAACAAGCATTTATTGAGCGCCTACTATGTGCAAGGCCCCAGGGAGGCCAGGATGAATGCAATGTGGCCCTGCCCTTGTGGCATTCTAAGAGCTGGAGAAAGATGGGCGCTCCCGTGACGGAAGACTCCTAGAGAGGGTCTCTGTGTACTGTGCATGTGTGTGCACTCGTGTGTGCACGCACGGACCCACTCTCGTGTGCAAGGGCATGGTCTACAAACAGAAGGCCAGTCTTCATGGTGGGGTCACCAGTGCTTCCACGAGCCCCTTCGAGTCTTCAACCCAAGGCCGTGCCCACGTCCCACGCACCGCGCCCCAAGGGTCGGAGGCCTGGGCTGCTGACAGGCCCCCCAGGGCCCGGGGACAGAGGCATCACCATCAGAGGGCGCTGGACCACCGGCCCCCACCTCACCCCCTCAAGCCCCTCCTTCACGGAGGGCGTTCACGGAGCACGGCTCTCTAATGGGGGCTGCTATCTGCTCACAGGAGCGAAGACACTGCGAGATCGTGTAATTAACGGAGCCTTTCGGGCCCTTCAATTAACTCAGTCTGCAGATGAGTGAAGTCCTGTTCTCTGGAGCATTGCACTTTTTTAATTAAAAGGAATTTGAGATCATTTTGTAAAGGTTTCTTGGATTCCATGGACATGCCCACGCGGGCCCAAAGCCAGGTGGCCCCGCCTAGCTCCCGGTGACCAGGGTCCCCTCCGCTTTCTCAGCCTGCATGGCCGTCACGGTAAGACCCCAGGCGGGCCAGAGCTAGCAGAGGGCGGGGCTCACCTTTCCAAGGACCGACGAGCCCTGTCTCCCGCGGAAGTGACCAGCCCGCCGGGGAGCCGTGCGGCACAAACCCGCTTCCCAGCCCCCAGGCCCGGCCCTGGAGGCTCTCGGCCTGCAGACCTGCTGGACGCAGTCAACACGGTCTCCACGTCCACCTCTGGGCACAAGATGGCCCTTCCTAACCTCCCGCCCCAGACAGACAGACGCCGGCCGCAGCAGGCAGACAGGCGGGTCTCACCCTCCCCAGGGCCCCAGCTCCCCCAGCACCGGGCCTTTCTCAAGATCCAAGGCTCCCTCTGCGGGGGGTCTGTGGGGTCCTGCAGAGACGAAACTCCTCCTGGGCCCTCAACCGCTCCAGCTGCTTCTCAAAGACACAGGAGCGAGAACATCCCAGACAGCAGCCTCCAAAGGGAAGTCCAGCTCGCCGTGCACGGCACCTCCCACCTCCACAGGGAGGAGGCGTCCACGCGGAGTGGACTGCTGGGGCACGCACAGCCCCGGACACTCGTGCACCAAGCAGGCGCCTCTCCCACACTCCCGAGGCTCACACATGCTCGCACACACACAGGCATGAGTACGTCCTGCCAGGCCCAGGGGCAGGGACTCCCAGAGATGCTCTGGAAGCAACACCAGACCCTCAGCCTCAGTGGCACTGCCCAGCCGGTGGCTCGGTGCTCCCACTGGTTAGTGCAGTGGTTCTCAGCTGGGGGCGGTGTTATCCCCCGGGGACACGCGGCAACGCCTGGACGCATGACTGACGGTCACAGATGTGGACGGGGGTCTGCTGTGGGCACCAGTGTGTGGAGGCCCGGATGCTGCTAACGCCCTGCAGGGCAGGGGACCACCCCCACCCCACAGAATGGTCCGGGTCCAGATGTCCACGCTGTGGAGCCAGCTGGCTTCGAGGGGACCCCTGCGCAGCAGCAGCCCCCACTGGCTCAGCCTGTGGGAGTCCAGGGGATCCCGTGGGCAGAGCCACGCCCAGCCAAGGCCCCAAAGCCCCCCCATGCACCAGTGACGGCCCCAGGAGGCACCAGGACCCTCTGCGGAGGGAGGAGGCCATGGCCCTGGACACAAGGCACACACCTGCTCATCAGCCAGGTTCTCAGCTCCTGTCAGATGTGCGTTTCATAACCAGCCCACACGCAGAGTTTCCAACCTAATTCAGGGGAAGTGCTTTCGGGACACTTGCACCCGCATCTGCCGAAATTCATCCATCACGTTTGGCCCAAAGGCAAGTGCGGTCAGTCTCCCGCATCTCCTTCCGACAGCCAGGGCAGCCGCCCCAATCCCGGCCCACCGCAGCCCCTGCCCAGACGCGTCCTAAAGCCTGGCTTCCTGGGACTGTTTTTCTGAGTGACCAGGCGGCTTGACCTAACGGCTCTGACAGCCGGAACAGAAAGCACGCCACCAGAGAAGATGGAACAGAGTAGTCAAGAACAGCAGCCAGGGTCCGGATGCCCCAAGGGCCCTGCTGCCGCTGGCTGGGGAACCGGGGTCACCCTGTGCCTGGTGCCCCCAGGGCCAGGGCCTTCTGATCAGACACAAAGCTAAGGAGTGAGGCTTTCCAGAAGCAACAGATGAGCTGCCAGGAGAGCAGGGGGAGGGGCCAGAGGGCACCCAGCAGCAGGGGCTGTGGCCGGACACACGGGCTGGGAACATGGGGAGCCCGGGGAGGACACGGGGCCCCAAGCAGGGGTCAAGGCTTCAGGGCAACAGAACTTGAGTTTGGAGGGGCCGAATTTGGGAGTATGAGACACACAAGTGGTGGTGTCGAGTCAGAGACTGGACAGAAAAGTCTGGAACGTGGGAGGCAGGTCCCGGCTGGAGATATAAATTTGGGAGTCGGCATATGGATGACATTTGAGGCGGCCAATGCGTGAGTGTAGCGAGACGGAGTCGAGAAAGAAGGACCGGCCAAGGGGCCAGGAAGAAGCCCAGGTGGCAGCGACTGGGAAACCTCATGAAGGGAGGGATCTAGGAGGGGTCTAGGAGGGGTCCGGCGTGCCGGGGGCTGCCACGGGTCAGGGACGAGGAGGGCTAAGGACTGGGCATTACTCTCAGCCACGTGGACAGGACCTTTCCCAGAGCGCGGGGCCGTGGGCTCACGGGAGGGCTGGACACCGCAAGGACAAAGCAGGCCGAGGAGTCTCGCTGGAAATGGGGAGCAATAGGGACACGGCATCAACAGAGCTTTCTCAGCATGGGAGAAATGCAGCATGCTGTTACCTCGCTCCACAGGCATGCGTGAAAAGCCGTCAGGACGCCTGGCGCCGCGTGCCCCGGGGACACAGGGACCCGTGGCTCAGCCCTGTCCACCCTCAGAGCTTGTGGCACAAGCAACCAACGGCTGTGAGGCGTGGACAGAGCACGACACACAGCTCAGGCTCAGCCCTGGTGTCCCTGGAGCTGGATCTGCAGGCTCAGTGTCCTCCCCTCAGAGCCAGAATCGTGGACATCCTGCCATCCCAGAGCCCCCCAGATGTCCTGGGGCAGGGAGCGCAGAGATGCACGCATTTTGTTGGGTCTATACCTAGGAATACAATCCCGGGTCGTAGGGGTCAATGCTGCCCCCCCAGCCAAAGACGGCCAGACATGGTCTAGGGCTGACCAGGCTGGGTTTACTGCTTCTTGCACCACTGGGGCCCCGGGGCATCTCAGCAGCAGGGTGCTTGAAAGAATGGGTCATAAGGTTTGGGGGGGCGGGGGCGCTACGGGGGTCGGGGCCGCAGAGCCTCAATGCCGTCAGGAGCCGTGTGCCACGCCGTGCTGTGCGCTCTCTGCCACGGGGTGTGTGTGCGTGCAGCTCCAACAAGGTCCTGCTGAGCAGTTTCCAGAGTGGCTGCGTGAATTCACACTCCCTGTGCCCGCGGCCGACAGCGCAGGTGCCCTCTGAACATACTCAGCTCGGTGACGGGGCGAGGAGTGCATGAAGAGGTCAGCCTGGGCTTTAGAAAGACGGTCCTTTCCCAGGAACCCAGGCCTTGGATCCCAACACCGTCCCCGACAGAAGGACTGGGGCTCCCCGGAGAGCGGGCTGAGTCGAGGGCTGGGTCAGGGGATGCACCGGTCGGGCCAGAGGAGAAGGAAGTGCTCGGAAGGCTGCAGCCACGGGGGTGTGCTGAGGCCACGGGAGCCCACGCCGGAACAGCAGGAGAGATAAGAATGAAGTCATATTGGATTGTGACCCAAAGTGCAACACAGCAGCGTGTGAATGGGGAGAAGAGAGGGATCTTCGCAGAATTCCAAACCACTTACATAGACCCTCCCCTCAAGGAGGTGGAGCGTGACACCCACCCGACGCGTGGGCTGTGCGTGGTGGCATCCTTCCAAAAGGTCAGTGTGGAGGGGACAGGACAGTCCAGTCCCCGGACAGGGGAGACTCCTCACAAGCGGCCTCAGCCGGGGGGTCAAGTCAACAGGTTCAGGGACCAGACAGACCCCTGCTGTGACGTGACCCCAGGTGCTTTCTCTGAGCCCTCCCCGAAGACCAGACCCCAGTGTAACCACGGGGAAAACCGCAGAGAAATCCTACAAAGCACCCGACAGTCATCCTCAAAACCATCAAGGTCGTCAAAAACAGGGACAGGCTGAGACACCGCCGTGGCCCAAGGAATGTCAAGAGAGACCACGGAGTGTCACGTGGGGCCGTGGAACGGAAAAGGGATATTAAGTAAGAACGAAGAAAATCTGATTGAACTGTGGACTTCAGTTGCTCGGTTATGGCTGTTAATTTTACGTGTCAACTGCGGGCGCCCCGATTACACACTACCCTGCGTGTGTCTGGGGTGTTCCGGGTGACGTTAGCACCGGAGTCCGAGCATTCGGTAAAGCAGGTCCCCCCCAGCAAGGGTCTAACGGAGGAGGAGGGAGGGATTCTCCCTTTGTTCCCGCCTCACCGTCCGGGCGGCTCAGCTCAGGCTCTGCCTGCGGCCTGGGGGCTGCGCGTCGCCTCGCCGGGTCTGGGGCCTGCACACAGCACGCCGCACGCCCTCTCGGCCTCCCGGACCGCGCCAGCAGCCCACTCCTCGAGACAGATCCCCGGACGTGCACGCGCACGCCCTGCACCTGCTCCGCATGTCGCTCCCCCGGAAAGCCCTGGCTAGGACGCGGACGTGTCCCCGTGCGCTCAGCAGGTGCGGCTGCCTGACGCCACACTGACGTAAGACACTCCGCGGAAACTAGGCGCGAGGACTCGCCGCTCTGCTTTCCCGACTTTGCCGTAAATCTACAAGATTCTGAAATAAGTATATAAGGACAAAGTTTTTAAAAAGCCATACCCGCTTTGTCTGTGTGGGAGCTCGGACTGGGAAGTGGCGGGACGGACGCACAGGGCTGTGGTCTCAATGCTGAGATTACATAAGACACTGAATTTCCTCATTTTTTTTTTTTAAAGATTTTATTTATTTATTTGAGAGAGAGAATGAGAGAGAGAGAGAGCACATGAGAGGGGGGAGGGTGAGAGGGAGAAGCAGACCCCCTGCCGAGCAGGGAGCCCGATGCAGGACTCGATCCCGGGACTCCAGGATCATGACCTGAGCCGAAGGCAGTCGCTTAACCAACTGAGCCACCCAGGCGCCCTCCTCATATTTTTTTCTTGTCATTTTTCGTTATATAATAAAAAGCTATAAAGTAAAAAAAAAAAAAAAAAATCATCCTGGCAACAGCGTCTGGTGGCTAGATGAGCAGCCACATAATTCATCACCCAACACAGGACACGTCTGAGGGTGACAGGGATGCTATTAATCGCCATGCCCGGTCACGTCCAGCGACCACAGGTGTGCGGTCACCACGCGGAGGCAGGATCGCTGGCTGCGCCCTCCCTAAGTCCCTAAGCACAGGTGGCCCTGGAAAGGAGCTGGGTCAGCAGGTAGGGAGTGGCGGTAAGGGGCCGCACACTGCGTCTGCCTCGCAGGCTCCGTCCCCACGACACCCAGCTCGCTGTTCGCTTCCGGAAGCCCTTCATCCATCAGGCCCCTTACTTCTGCACATTCTAATTGTCGTGGGCTCTGGTAAAACGACATCAGGATCCTAATAACTGGGGATTCCACGGTCCGACTCCCAGTGCCATGGTATGCCCTCGGCAAGAGCTGCAGAGACGCGCCCCTTGGGGCTGGGGTCTCCCTTCCCTGTCATGGTGGCCCTGTAAGCCCACACAGCCAGCCACCCCGCCACGGCCTACCGACGCCTGTCTCAGGGCCCGCTTGCTGCTCAAGCACCTTGCAGGACTGGCGGGAGGGGCCACCCGGGTTTTCCAACCGCCAAATGTGGCCACAGGGCCCCCTAGTCCAGGCATGCGGGTCACACATGTGGGGACAGGGCCCCCTCTCTTTGCAACTTCCTTCCTTCCTGTGTCCCTGGACCCCACTCTCTCAGTCATGGGCTAACTTTGCAAATCATCCTTTCTGCCTGAGGAGCCAAAATACGACTTCAGAAACACAAGATGACCTTGATTCTTGAAGAAAAAGAGAAAACACAGGAATTGGGCCAACACAAACAGACATGACCTAGGATAGCCGCAGGTGGGTCCCCCGGAGCACAGGGACCTCTGAAGCCAGGGCGCGGGTGACTCGCCCAGCAAAGTGTCCATAACCAGGTGGGGACGCAGGTTGGCAGCCTCCTGGCTCCTTGGACCCACCGTGCTTCCCCTCAGAGGCCTGAACTGAACTCAGTGTGTGTCCCAATGTTTCCGGGGGCTCTGAAACAGCGACTGCTGAGCTGGGTGCCGCTGGGTCCTCTTGGCCACACTGGCATCCTGCGTGGCCCCAGGTTCGAGGTGGCCCAGAGGGAACGCGGGCAACATGGGAAGGCAGGCACAAGGCGGTGGTCCTGATGCCCTGAGAGACAGGCCGGGTGACAGGGGCTTCCGCCTTGTCCCTGCCCTCCCCTGCCCTCCCCAGCCCTCCCCTGCCCTCCCCCTCCCCTCCCCAGCCCTCCCCTGCCCTCCCCAGCCCTCCCTTGCCCTCCCCCTCCCCTCCCCAGCCCTCCCCTGCCCTCCCCCTGCCCTCCCCTGCCCGGTCCAGCTCCATCTGACAGCCAGCCCCGCCAACCACCCCCAGGTGCAGAGTATTGGCCCTGTGCATTCCCTCTCCTGAACCTGAGCCGGACGGGGGACCTGCTCCAGCCCATGGTGCCCATCCACGCCACCCCGTGCCTCGGCCTCAGCGCACCCAGAGTGGCGGGAGGAAATCCCCCTCTCCCACTGCGGAGACCAGTGGACACGGAGGAGCCCTGAGGCCACAGAGGACAGCTGGTGGTTTAAAATATGCCCACATATTCTTTGACATTTGCTTCAAAGGGTGGAGCCCGATCCCCCCGTGAGTGTGGGGCGGGCACAGTGACTGGCTGCGGACACACGGCCTAAGGTGGGCGTGCCCGCACGTGACCTCAGTCTGGGGCCTAGAAGGCCCCGGGGCTCCTCCTGTCTCCTGGCTCGCACAGAGGCTGGCCGCCATGGCGGGAGGCCACGCAAGCAGCTCCACGGAGAGGCCCACGTGGTGGGGAGCTGGCTTGGGAGCAGGGCCCCCACCCCCAAGCTGCAGACGGTGCAGCCGGAGCCGACAGCTGCATGGGGACGGCGAGGGGGACCCTGAGCCACACGCACCAGAAGAGCCGCCCCGACCTAACCGCTCCCAGACACCGACGCGATGTGCCTGGAGCCGTCTGAGGCCGCTGTTAGCAACAGATCCCAGGAGTAGATAACAAATAGCGGACAGCGAGACCGAGACCCCCAGGGACGTGACCCGGGCGAGCCTGCCAACCGCCTCCATTCCAGCTGAGAATGAGGCCTCCCGTTGGGGACCGAGGACGCGCCGCGGGGGGCCTGGATCCGCAGGCGTCATGAGCAGCAGGGAGACCCGTCCCCACGGGCCCTGACCCATCGTGAGACTTAATAAGCACAGGTGTTGCTGTGTCCCTAGGTTTGGGGTAGTTTATCACCAGCAACAACTAAGGGTGCGGGGACCCCGCCCCGGCCTCCAGCGGGAAGCTGGTGGGAAGGACACGGGCCAGCCGGGCACCAGGAGAGACAAGGGGCCTGGACGAGAAGCACTGAGCACGCAGCAGACCCCCCCTCGCCCGCACGGGGTCACAGCAAGGACGAACGAAAGCCGCGCAGTGAAAGGCGCGCGTGTCCGTGCCATGCCTGACACACTCACAAAGAAATGACAAAGTCGTCTATTTCTCGCTTTTGCCACAAGTTCCGCCTTGTGCATACAAAGCATGAAGAGTCATGATGTGAATTCTGAAAGCAGAGACCTTTCTAAAGTCAACTTTTTAAATCACTGTGAGAAAGTGAATGTACTCAGCTCCTATTTTTAATAAATTGGGGGCGACACTGACTCCCACCTACACCCTCTCCTGGCTTCAGAACCTAAATAACATCCCCAGGGTTTTCACAGGATCGAACGGGCCTGCGCCTGAGCTGCCGTGCTGGGGACCATCCGTGGGCTCCGTGTCACATCGGGGGAAACGTGGGCAGGGAGACGCAGCCCTTCTCACAGCTGAGAAGCCTGCTCTCTGCCCTCGGCCACACTGATAGCAGTTGGCTGCCCTGGTTTTTAAAATAATAGACTTTAGGGGCACCTGGGGGGCTCAGTCATTGAGCATCTCCCTTAGGCTCAGGTCAGGGTCCCAGGGTCCTGGGATCGAGCCCCGCATCGGGCTCCCTGCTCCCCGGGAAGCCCGCTTCTCCCTCTCCCACTCCCCCTGCTTGTGTTCCCTCTCTCGCTGTGTCTCTCTGTCAAATAAATACATAAAATCTTAAAAAAATAAAATAATAGATTTTAGGTCATGACAAAAACATTTTTTGATGAAGCAGGCATCCCAGATTTTAAAAATAACAATAATTTTATTAATTACAGCTTCTCCCAAATTGTCTCAAATTCTGATCATTAAAATCATTCAGCGTTTGGATCCAGCCAGTGTATGGGGAAGGGAGAAGTAGCCCAGCATGTCCCACAGGGTGCCCGGCCAGCTCACTGCCTGGGTGGGAAGGCGCACCCCGAGAGGCACTCTGGGCATGGCCAAGCCCTCAGGGGGAAGACATATTGATCCCACCTAATGGACGGGGAGCAGGGATGGAGAAGGCTTGCATGCTGAGGACAGCAAGGTCTAACCATTTCTTGGAATATCAGCCAGGAGCAAGAGTGGCTACCAAAGCTTTATTTTTACCTACGGTTATACACAGATTGCAGAGAGAGGCAGGTATGAAGAAACAGACAGTTCAACATATTTTTAAGTGAGGAAGAACAATCTGGACAGGAAGGAAAAGCGACACCAGGTGGAAGGCCTGGTCTTTCACCAAGGTGAATGCCGAGTTTGAATGAGCTTCCTACGGATGGGGAACTGAGCACAGGCCCCTAAAATAAGAACCAACGGGTTCCAAAGAGGACCAGAGCGGCCACTTGGGCCCCCCAGGAGGGCAGACCGCACCCATCAGCCCCGCAGCGAGGCCCTCGGGGTGGGGCCGGAGCCGCCATGCTCCCCACGCACGTGGGTGGGAAGCCGAGCGCCCTCCAAGCAGCCAGCTCTGGGATCAAGCATCTACTCACCCCTCAGCAACCCGCGGCTGGTGGCAGTCGCACCAGCAGCCCTGGGGAGGGGTCAGGGGAAAGATGCCAAGTCCCCACTTACAATGAAGGAAGACCGGGGAATCGTGCGGCGGTTACGTGTGTGACAGGCGGTGCCTGAGAAGAGTAACGCAGAAATAAAAGCACAAACCAGAGACGTGGTGTCATCCCCTGCGCAGCAGCTTGTCCCCAGAGGACGACGAGGGCACGTGTGGTCTCCCATCCAAGCCCATCGCCCTGCGCACCGAGCCCGGGGGGTCCTGCCCTCAACAGCCACGCCTGCTGTGCACCTGCTCAGCCCTCCCGACTCAGAGTGGATCCGAGGACGGGCAGCAGGACAGGCAGACTTCTGGGCCCCACCCCAGACCTGCTCAATCAGAATCTGCCCCCTTCCCTGGGGACCCACGACGGCTGGAGACCCTGCTCGGGCCGCCCTGACCCTGTGCAGAATGAGCGCTATTCCACGGCTCTGCTTCCCTCAGACCATCAGCCCCAGAGAGAAGCCCTGAGCAAAAATTACCCCCGTTGCATTCTTACATTACTTCTCGACTGGAAAGCTGGGTGGTTAAATTTTTAAAAGAAAATCGGCTTATTTTTAGCACTTTAAAACACACAACCAGATGGACAGGCATGCAGAGCTGACGTGACAGTAGGTCCCAAGTCCATTCTAGGACCAGCCACGGGGAGAGAAACACATCGAGCTCCGTGGCTGCCCACAGGCCCTCCGGGACCCAGAAACCCAGGAACGAACATGCCAGGGGGCTTTCCAAAGGGACTGCATGCCCTCCTACCCAACTGGAACCCAAATACCCTCCCCCACACCAAGGGCCTCGCCACCATTTCCGCCAGCTGGCAAAGGACCCCACGGTGTGCAGCCACCAGGCTTCTGGCCACCAAGGGAGACCTACAGTGTGGAGAGTGGGTGTGAACTGCCGTTAGCCCGAGTGTGGGCCCCACAAAAAACCGCCACCCTGTCTTCCCAGTTGGGAGGGAAGGAAACAGACTCCTAATAACCAGGGGCCAGACTGGCCCCAGAAACTCGGGCCCCATCAGCATTATGGGGCCAGCCACACATGCGCCCAGCGGCTCTCCTCAGCCCTGCGAGCTCTCAGGAACACAAAGGAAAAAGTGGGGCATAAGCACCATACGGTAACGGACCATCCTTCCTGGCGGTTCGTGGCGGAGCACCGAGAAAGGCCAAGCAAAGCAACTCAAAAACTCTGGCAACCAGCAAGGGTCTCAGCACAGTGGCCACTTCTAGGAGGAGTGTTTTAAAAAGAAGAGTGTTCCTTCATCCCAGCACTGATCAGCGTGAAATACGATGGGGAAAGAGATCCTGTTCACGGTTCAACAAAACACAGCAACCAACACACAGTAGAGGGCATTTTAAACTTAGAAACAGCCTAAATGTGCTCAACTTCGGAAAGCACGGGACCCCCAGGAGGAAGACCCTCTAGCTGCCGGGTCACACGGTGCTCTGAATGGACTGGAAGTTTCCACGTATGCAATAGAAGGAGGCACAGACGTGGTCTTACCAACGGGGAAAGGGCACAGCAGTAACACGACACCAAGGCCGGAAACCGCCGGAAAGGAAGCTATTGATGAATCTGACCACACAAAAATTAAACACATCCGTAAAAAAAAACCCCTAGCAGCGTTGCAAGATAAATGGCAAACGTGCGTGGGGTGTGGGGGGCGCTGTGCCAGGGTACGGCTTTGCAGACCCGGAACGGGGCAAAGACACAGGGCCGCCACGGTCCCAGTGGGAGGCAGGGGCTCGGCGGGGTGCCAGAGCTCCCCAAGAGACAGATGCCCCGACGTGAGCAGCAAAGACACGGTCAATCCCACCAGCAGTCAGAGAAACTCCAAGCATTCATACAGTCCTTTCCCCTTTCAGACTGCCAGAAGTCTGGAGCATCGCTAGCAGCCAAAGCTGAGGATTCAGGGAAAGAGGACTTCTGAGCATGCCCAGAACAGGCAACGGCCGTGCGTCCCGGCCACTCGGTGCTCTGCCCCCCCGTCTCTCTCCTGTCTGCTGCCGGTCCCCCACGTGCCCCTTCATCTGCTTACCCCGCACACAGCAGCCACATCTTGAGTGGCCGCCATGGAAGGCACGCCCAGGACAGCACCTGGTGCACAGAGGGACCGTTCCTACGGGCGCCAGCAGGTCAGCTGGTCGAGGTGCCTTACGTGGACACAGTTCTGGGGTGGTAGGTCGTTCCTCCATGCAGGAACATGAGCACACAGATGTTCATTGCCAGGTTTGTGATATTGTGTTTGTGAAGAAAGTGGAAACATCCCAGTGTCCTCCAGCAGGAAATGAGGTGAGCAGAGAACATCATGTCTACACGGAGCAAGGCTGAAGGGCAGGGACTCGGCCCTGGCCACCCGTCAGAACCACCAGCCGGACAAGATAGGCGTGCCGAGCTCCACCCCCAACGGGAATTCCTGGGGGGCGGGGACCAGGCGTCCGTAGTTTTAAGGGCACCATGGAGTCTAGCTCCCAGCCAGGCTTGAGGGCCGCTCTTGTGAATCCAGCCAACAAATGCTGTAGATCTATCAGATGTTGGCGACATCCTGCTAAGTAAAAAAGCGGGTTACGACCAAGCCATATATGGAATGTGATCCCATTTCTGCACCAAAGGAAAAAAGTGTGTTTCTCCACGGCTGGAAGCGTGAGAACATTCCTAGAACAAAGCTGCAGAAAACACACACTGACATGCTCGCTGCGGAGAGTCTTGGTGCTAAACCTACACGTCTGGAGTTTCCTATTTAGGGCAATTTTAGGAAAAACAGGAAAGTATACACATGTATACATTTTAATGCTTCTATAATTAGAAATAAACAAAGGATTTCTTTTTACATTTTAAGAAAGGTGACTTGAGAATCCGGTGGCCTCCCGTCCTGGCGTGCTGCCCACCCACCCAACAGTCCCGGGCGAGGTGTTCTGCGGCCTTCAAGGACTCCTTATTCCCAGTCTTCTCTAGGGGAGCAAACCTCGCCGTGATTAGTGGTCCCCCACTAGGAAGCTAACGTCACATTGGGTTTGAGTGCTGGCCATGACTATGGAGAAGGGCGGGCGCCCCACTGGGTTGCGGACCTGCTCAGCAGGGCAGCTGGAGCCCCCTCAGCACCGCTCAGCAGCGTCATGACCAAGACCGTGTGGACCGTGTGGACGAAGGGGCTCGTGAAATAGCGCGAAATAGAGCGGCTCTGGGGCAGGGCAGCCGAGGAAAGACAGGTCCCTGGCAGGTTCGGCCCCTGAAATCCACGGCTCCCCGAAGTCAGCGAGGGATGGGAGCGGAGGAGGTGTGGCGTTAGGGGGAGAAGGAAAGGTGCCCCTGGTCCCAGCGTGAGACAGAGGTGCAGAGAATCTGCACCTGCGCCCGGCACCTGCCAAGTATCCACAGGGGCTCTAGACTCCGCGGGACTGACGGGGACGAGGACACTTCTCTATCACAACCACGCTTTCTAGTTGGGGTTTACCTGGCACTCTGTGAAACTGCCTTTTTCTTTTCTTTTATCCTTTTCTCTGCATACCAAACTTGATATATTAATTGGGAGTTTTAATCCAAAAAATTCATCAGAAGGTCTTCCATTGCCATAGCAACCGTGCAGTCACAGTAAATGCACGTCCGCGGCACAACACGGCCGCCTCTTCAGGCCCGCTCGGCAGCGGGGCCGGCAAAGTGATGCAGCCCCCGTCCGGGGGGGCCGGGGGCCACTTCACACCGGCCTGGAAGAGAGCTGGGGCTCAGGGGCCACGCCTGCCCCCGACTCGCCTTCCTCCGTCCCAAACCCCATTCCCTATTCCTTAAATAAGCCCACAGCCCTCTCTGCAAGCTCGTGCCGAGATGCTTGAGCCGTAGGTGCCCCGACGATGGAACGCACACGCGGGACGACGCGGCTGTCCGGCCAGATGACGCGGACGGCTGCCGCGCCCAACCTCACCAAACAAAGCCCGGATAAGTCCCGACGGTGGGTTCAGTTTGGGGATGTGGCCGCCGTGCCAAGTGATGAGCAAGTAACTGATGTCACATGTCCTAAAGAGCAAGCACCTGTAGCAGACTCAGCGCCCCACCTCCCACCTCCCGAAGCAGCTGCGGCCTCGGCCGACCCACTGCAGGCAAATGCAGGGGTTGGGGGTGCGCCGAATAATTCTCAAATCAGATTGCGAGCAGCATCGACAGATTCTGTGCTCTTTTTGCCTTTTTAATGATCCATGAAATCTGAGACATAACGCACTGTGAGCCAGTAGAAAAATCCTACGTTAGAAAGCTGAAGGCAGCACCCGAGCAACATCAGTTTCTCTACTCCCGAGTTCTCTGCCTCGGAGAGCACAAGGCTAGGGCATGGAAAGAGTGGCCTGCTCTTGGCTGACCCAGCGAGCACAGAACTCAGATGTGTTTCTCAGACACCTTCTCATTGTGCAGCCAGAGAAGCTTCCTGACCAGTTCCTAATGCACTCTGAGCTTTCCTTACTCGGAATATTTATGTTGAAAACAAAAATGCATAACATAGGAAAGAGTCACAGCACTGAGTTCTGCTGCCCCAGAGCTCAGGGCACAAGGACGGCAGACCCAGAACACACCGGACTGATGGGGCGGGTCCGAATGCCCCTCCCCTGCTGACCCTGGCCACGCTCAGCAGCCCGGCACCCCCTGGCCAGCCTACGGCAGCCTCTCCGTCACTCCGATGACCACCCGCACGCGGCCTGCGCACTCACCACCACTGAGCCTGAGGTCGTACTACTGTGATTTCCTATTATGCTTAAATTATTTATCACAACAAATAGTTTGGGCTCCTGTGCTGAGCTGTGCTCTAAAATTATAAAAGACCCATCTTAACCTCTGCAGGCTGCCTACAGATGAAAAAATGCATATTTCAACTATTTTAAGAAAATGTCAAAAAAACATCAAATGTGTCATCATTGTACTATTTAAACTATCTCCATGACATCCATAGAAAAGAGCCGTATGTGTGCGTGCGAATGTATCCCGGTGCCCCAGAGGCAGACCTTCCCTGCAGGCAGCTGCCAAGTGAAAGGTGGCCGGTCACCTGTTTTCCATGGGCACCTGCCTCCGCGTGGCCACTCAAGAGATACGGGTGGGTGGTCGGGGTCAGCAGCTTTACCTGCAGGAGGACCTGAAAGGAAACTCTCAAAGGGAGTTCCCAAAGGGCAGGTCTCCGCACAAAGGCAAAGCCTTCTCCACCGCACGTCTGAGCCCAAAGGTTGGGCATGTGGGGGCCACACCACCCTGTCAGCCGCAGAGCGAGAGCTCCCGGAGTCAGGGACCCCCACACCTGTGGGGCAGGCATCTTCCTTCGCAAAAGCGGCACACCACAGGGGCAGAGTAGACCAAGCCTGCGCACCACCCCTAGAAGGAAAATGAACACATGCAGCCCTCGCCACAGCGGGCGGCTGAGCCCGGACCCCTCCGACCACGGACCCTCACCCCGCAGGGCGGGCCGGAGCCCACTCCCGCCGCTGCGCCGCCGCTGGACACGGAGGAGGCAGGAGGGAGCCCCGGATGCGCGTGGGCTCCGCAGGCACCATCCGCGAGTTTCCTCGGAAACCGAGACGCCCCGGGATGCCTCCCCCCCGGGTGGTCGCAGTGTCTGCACGCGAGGAGATCCTACTGCCGCGGCCCCTCTGCGAGAGCGCGCAGGGTCCCCATGCGGCGCGGGTCCCCACGCTGTCCCCGGGAGCAGCCCGGGGCCCCCGCCGTGCGGCCGCGCTCACCGTCCTCCTTGTCGTCAAACACCGGTCTCCGCGCCGTGGCCGCCGACATGGAAGAGCCCATCCTCTTCTTCCACTTGCTCCACGGAAACAGGGGGCGCGGCTGCGCGCGGGCATCGCCCGCGTCCCGGGCCCGGGGCTGGCCGGCGGCGGGCGGCGGCGGGGCCGGGGGCGCGTCGGGG
>NW_022589731.1:26513782-26539785 GCF_004348235.1 Phoca vitulina
CGCGCGGCTGGGGGGCGGCGAGCCGGGGGGCGCCGCGGCGCTGCTGCCCCTACGCTCCGCGCCGCTCCTCATCGCCGGGCCTGGGTGCGCGCCGCGGCCGGAGCCGGGGACATGGCCCGCCCGCGGGGCGGGGAGCGGGAGCCGGTGACAGGGCTCGCCGAGCGCCCCGGCCTCGGCGCTGGCGGGTCCTGGCTACCGGGCCGGTTCCGCCGACTGCCGGCGCGCGGGGGTGGGGCCGGGGCGGGGCTGGCGGGAGGAGTTGGGGTGGGACCGAGCGCTGGGGGCGGGACGGGGCGGAGGCCCGGCGGGCTGGCGCGGGAGGGGGCGCGCCACGCCCAGTGCCCACCGCCCACGTCGGGAGGGGCCTGGGCCGCACGGACACTGGGGCCGCAACGCCGACTGGGAGGCGGAGACAAGAGCGAGGGAGGGAAGGCCACGATTCCCTCCGGGTATCCTGGGACCCCAGAAGGATGGGAAGAGTCCCGCTCTGCAAGGCGGCGGAGACTCGGGGCTCCCCTTGGGTCTCCCCACGCCCGCGGCCTCCACGAACAAAGCCGGCCGCCCGATGTGGGGCGGCCTTGAACTTGATCCTGCGGCTCTGCGCTTCTCGAGGCCGCGCGCCGGGCCCGGGAAGAGACGCTGGGAAACGGCGGCGCGGGGGCCGAGGCCGGGTTGGGGTCAGCGCGTGCAGGCCGGTCGTCCCGGCCGGGTGCCCATCCCGCCCTGCGGCTGCGCCCCGGGAGGGAGGGGGCGGGGCGGGCGCTGCAGGGGAGCCTGGCTTGCGAGCGCGCGCGCACTCACGTACTCGTGCACACGCGCTCTCGGGGTCCCCTTGGCCGGGTCCTCCCAGTGAGGCCGGCGGGACACCACGCCGGAGCGGGAGCCCCTGGCCCGGGTGCACGCCGCCGGCCCTCCCGGGAACCGTGCGTCCGAGTTGCCCAGAGTCCCCTGGCCCTGCCGGGGTCCGAAGGGGCCTCGGCGCTCCAGGTTTGACCTCGGTGAGCCTCCTCCGCCCCTGCTTGCGAGGCCACGGGAGACCGCGGGAGTAAAGCGCTCGGCACAGCGGCCGCCCCAGGAGAAGGCTCTTTCAGTACCGCCTAGCTTCCTGCGCTCTGGACCCCGTCACTGAAGAATCTTTTTTTGTGATGGGTTGACTTATGGAAGCCTTAAGTTCTGCCTGGTGCGCAGGCCCAAAGCCTGTCATTCCTCCTCCCCCGGCCCCCCACCCCCCGTGAAATCCTGGAAGGGCCTTCTGCTCCCCCACAGTGAGAGCGGATCCCCATCCCCCCCCACCCTGAGTTACCAGGCCCTGCGGGCGGATTTCCCACGCGGCCGCTCCTCCCTCCGCGCACATCCTTCAGCCACCCTGGGCTCTGCCCTGACCTCACAGCCCCTCTCCTGGCTCGACCCCCCAGCCCAGCTTGTGGTACTCAGTCTTGGTGGTCCCCACTCGGGTCTCTTTTCATGGTAGGCTATGCTCACCCCGCCTTTGAAATTCAGTGTGGCTCCTTGACCTGCTTGACCAATGAGATGTCAGCAGAGGAGACCAGTGTCCGCCTGCCTAAGAGGGAGCCCGCATCGCTTGGGACCACCTGCAGACCAGCCTCAAGCATGCAGGGCATGTCTTAAGCCATCCAGATGGGGGGAGTTACTTTTACCTGAGCAGAACCCAGGTTAGTCCACTGACCTTCTAGCCACAGCCCGTGTCCCTGCCTGGCTGACATGTGCGCATATCCGGTCTGGACGTAAACTGAGGCCTCCCAGATTGGGCTCAGCCTCCCTCCCTGGAGCTCCATCCAGCGCTCCCGTCCTGGGCTCCGACGCACACCTGCTATTTGCCAGTCGCTGTGCTCCCTGAGCAGGTGCCCTATAGGAATTCATCCTGCAGGAGCGAATGTGGAATGTTTTTGAAAAGGGGGGGCAGTGAGGCAGGGTTATGCTTAGAGCCACCGTCCCTGGGACTGCACATCAGAATTCTCCCAAACCCACAGCAGCCTCGGATTGCCCAGTGCGGACTGACCACCCTGCCTTATCTCCTCTCCTTCCCAGACCCTCTAAAGGGGGCAGAATTAAAATAAAAAGGTATAACCAACCCCTGCCCAGAGGAAACAGAAGAGATTTTTTTTTTTTTTTTTTTTTTTTTTAAGATTTATTTGAGAGAGAGAGAGAGAATGAGCCGTGGGGAGGGGCAGAGGCAGAGGGAGAAGCAGACGCCCCGCTGAGCAGGAAGCCTGACTCGGGGCTCGATCCCAGGACCCAGAGACCATGACCTGAGCCGAAGGCAGATGCCCAACCGACCGAGCTACCCAGGCGCCCCGAGAAAAGACTTTAGAAGGAAAAAACATGTCAATGGATTCAGAAAGTGGCTGGAAACGTTACAGGGACCATTGGAGAGACTGAGGGCTTGTAGGTAACAGGGAGCACTGGGAGCGGGGCCACTGAGGGGCGGGGGGAGGAGCAGTAGAGCCCACAGGGCGACCTCCAGCGAGGGCAGCTGGGCACGGAGAGTCCTTCTCTGAAAGGACTTGTCTGAGAGGCACCAGGCCCAACAGAAGACAGTGAGGGGACCATCTGCACACTGAACTGGGAGCCCCAAATGCCCAAGCAGGCACCCGCCCTGGGGTCAGGACATAAGAAGAACCTCCTCTGGGCACCCTGAGCACCTCTCAGAAGACCCCTGGGCCCTAGGATTGTGGGTCCCTCACAGGCCCCAGCAGAAAAGAGCAGGAAGCACAGCAGATGGGCCTCTAGCTGGTCTCCGGGCTCAGGGCACAGCTCTGTCCGGGAAACCCCCTGTGCCTGGCCATGGGGCGGGGTCTCAGGAAGCCCAAGGACTGGCTATGCAAGCTGGAGCATGCCCACAGTGGGGCACGAGACAGAAAAGGTTAGGGCTGCCTCACCCGCAGGCAGACCAGGTCACCTCAGCCACAAAGGTGACCATGGAATTCAGGGGAGGCCGGGAGGGAGCAAGGCTGGAACGGGGGCCAGCTGTGAGTGGAAGGGGGCACTGAGGCCAACAGAGTGTCCCTGGGTACCCTGGCTGCCCACACTGATCAGGAGCATCAGCTAGCTCGGGGCTGGCTGTCCTGTTCCGGTGACAGGAGACAGCCAGTGACTCAGTACCAGGTGAACATGTCTACCACATCAAGCATGCAGGAGCGCACACGGGACCGTGGGCGGTGTATGACCATGGGGCCACTTTATGGGGTGGCTGGGCAGGGTTCTGAGACTTGAGCATACACCAGCAGCCCTCTGAAGGCTGTGGCTGGGGCCTTGGACGCTGGCCCCAAGGTGGGAACAAGCTGGCGTGCGAGGACATGGGGGGCCCGTGTCTCTGGGGGACAGTGAGCACCCCCTGAGACAGGGAATGCAGAACAGCCAGGGGTTGATTTTGCACGAACGTGCACTGGTCTCTAATTTGTCCAAAAAAAGCTGTGCTTCCTGAGGGGGTACCCTTGACATTGAGTCAGGGAAGGTCACGTGGCTGGGACCAGCACAGCCTTCAGTTCTCAGGCAGTCTCGTCTTAGGTCACTGTTGTGACATTGACGCTTGCCCGCGTCTTCGTGAACAGTCCTTTTATCAAACTGTGCTCAGACTGCCTGACTCCCATGTGCGGTTTCCCGCTCGGGAACGGATACCAGAACGGCCCCGGGAAACAGGAAACAGAAGCTCCGAAGGGATTCTGATCCCGGGGCACTCACCTGTGTGTGGGGCCCACGTTTAGCCTCGTCCCTGGCAAGAAGTGGAAAACGGGTGCCATCATCATTCTCCCCACGCATCAGTTCCCAGGGCTGCCTGAACAAAGCATCGCAAAGTGGGGGCTGAAAATAGCAGAAATGGATTCTCTCACAGCTCTGGAGGCTGGGCCGTTAGCAGGGCTGGTTCATTCTGGAGGTCCTGAGAGAGAACCCATCCCATCTCCAGGCTTCTGATCGCTCCTGGCAATCCTGGAGTCCCTTGGCTTGCAGAGGCGTCCCTCCAATCTCCACCTGCCTCGAGACATCGCATTTCATGTACGTGTCCTTGTCTTTGCTTCCCTTTGAAGGACATTTGCTGTAAGATTTAGGGCCCACCTTGGTGCAGGATGATATCAACTTGAGATCCTTACCTTAATTACAATCCTTAATTGCAAAAGCCCTCTTTCCAAACAAGGTCCTGTTCATAGGTTCTGGGTGGACCTCTCTTTTGGGGGGCCCACCCTTAAACCTGCCACAGTCCACTCTTTGGTCCCCCAACATCTATGTCCATGTCATGTGCAGAATACATCCACTGCGTCCCGGCACCCCCAAAGCCTCAGCACTGCGGTATGAACTCCAGGCCTACAATCCCACCTAAGTGTGATCCGCTCGTGGGCCCCAGTGTCACCATCTGACTCCGGTGTGAGTGAGACTCTGGTTGTGTCCTGTCCCTGCTTCCAGAGTGCACAAGCACGGGACAGACATTCCCATCCCAGAAAGAGAAACTGAAGGAATGAAGGAGTCACTATTCCCAAGAAAATTCACAACCTCGCAGGGAAGCTTCAGTTAAGTTCCAAGGCCCGAGGAGAATCCTGTCACAGGACGCACCACCCTTGGGGCCGTTCTCCTTTCTTCCTGACAGGCCGCACATCCTTGCTGCTCAGCGGCTCCATCAGCCCCTGTCCTGCTTGTGGAGCTCTGTGCATCCCATAGCAGTCTTTCCCTGAGTCCTGAATCTGTTCCTCCCAGTCCCAGCCGGCGGGCTTCTGTTCCAGTGTCTTCAAGGGCCTGGTATGTGTCCCGTCACACAGGAGGGCCCTCCGCGGATCTCCCCCCCACGATTGCACCTGTACCCCTGGGCTCTGCTGAGACAGCCGGGTGGGTCCAGAGTCGCTCTGCTAAGCTCTCCAGCGAGTGGCTGCCTTGCTGGCACACTCTTGGCCCTCTGTTTAGAATGTGCTTTTCCGACAGTCCATTTCCCAATTTTTGTATTCTTTGCAATCTGGATAAGCCAAGAACCTCCCAAATCATTAGGGGCTGGTTCATTTCTGCTTAAGAGACCTTCCTCAGGGGTGCCTGGGTGGCTCGGTGGGTCAGGTGTCTGCCTTCGGCTGAGGTCAGGATCCCAGGGTCCTGGGTTCGAGTCCTGCATCGGGCTTCTTGCTCAGTGGGGAGTCTGCTTCTCCTTCTGCTGCTTCCCCTGCTCGTGCTCTATCAAATAAATAAGTAAATAAAATCTTTAATAAAGAGAGAGAGCTTCCTCAATTCACCTATTTTCTCTCCATTTTACTCTGCGCAGCAAGAGGAAAGCAACCCACACCTCTAACACTTTGCTTGTAAACCTCCTCAGCCAGCAACCAAGTTCATCATCATGTTCCACCCGACCTCAGAACACAATTCAGCCCACTTTTCTACCACTTTATAACTAGGCTCACTTTTCCTCTGGTTTCCGTAGCACGTTCCTGGTTTCCACCTGAGACCTCACCACCTCACCCCCTTTAACATGCACACATTCGCCAACACATGGTCGTAATGAAGAGTGTGTCCTCCAAGAGAACATCCCTTACTTCCTTCTGAGCTCTCCCCAGCCCACCTCAAGGAGCCATATATCCACCAACTGTCTGTCCAGAGCGTTCCAGCTGAGTAATGAGACCCACCCAGATTACCCAGGGGGGTCTCCTTTGTTTCAACTTAACTGATGGCAGATGTTGACCACGGCTTCCTAGCACAGATCATAGCACACCTTCCTGGCAGCTGGTTTAGTATCTGGTTAAATAGCTCCAAGCCTAGCTGACACATAAAACTAACCATGACAGCTGTGGTAGAGTAGAGCATGGTGGGAGGAAGAGGGACCTCGGGAATCAGATGGGGACATCTGGGCACACGTAGGTGAGGTGGAGAACGTTGAACCCCCGAGTGTCCCTGAGCCTCCCTTGTTGGCAGGAGCAACCTTCCTCTCCCCCCGTGCACAGAAGCTTCTCAGCAGTTGTACCTGGAGTAGGTGCCTCTCGAGCTAACACCAATTGTTTTCAAGACCCACCCTTAACACCCCCATTGCCCAAAGGCCCCTAAGAGTCAGATGGTTGGATGGTCAGGAGACACCAGAGCATAGATGGACAAGTACAAAGACTGCTCTGGGAAGAGAGAGCCTTTATGCAAAAAGAGATACAAAACCTCACCTAACTGTAGCCAGGAGCAGCCATCGAAGTGGAGTCTAGAGCCATTGGCCCAGGAAGGAGGAAATAAGGCTCAGGACGGCCAAATCCATTGACCTGGCTGCATGTACCAAGATTTAAAATATTGATTTGAGCACCTGGAGGTGGCATTAATCACCATGCAGTTTGCATAAGGAGGGGCTGGACTCAGTGGTGGGGGCAGTTAATGAGACTGAACTTCCCTGGCCTTCTGCAGGTCCTCACTCCTCAGCGTGTACTGCAAGGACAACAGCAGTGGCCCCTTGGAGTGTTTTAGAAATGGAGAATCTCAGGCCCCACCCCAAACCTGCTGAGTCAGAGTATACACTTTAAAAATATGCATTTTACATGTAAATGTTTTCACATTAAAGTTTGAGAAGCATGGCCTAAAGAAGGAGGCTAAAGGCTCAGAAAGACAGGCAGGTAGAGTGGACTGACCCCAACCCTGCCCTCCCTCCTTGGTGAGGACACCTCCTTACTCCCTCCATCCCCTAACATCAGGGTTAGTTGTTCTCCAGCCCCCAGGGAGCTCCGTGTGTCTGTCCTCTGAGGACCAGAGATGGATGTGGGGGTGCTACAATGGACTTGGGCTCCCGGGTCTCAGCAGTAACAGTGAGACCAGGGGTGGGGTCAGCTGGTAGCTCTGGGTGGCAAGGCCACCACAAGCAGCCCAGGACAGAGATGCAATCAGACATCTGCCCCACAGGGATCGATGGCAACACTCACTTGGTTGACCACAGAGTCCCTAGAAATGGGCTTGACAGTGTAGCTGGACATTGTAGGGTTGCTGGAGGAAAACTAACTACGTTAGAGAATTCACAGGAAAAGATGGACAATATGGGTGAGGAGACAGGTAATCTCAGGTGAGAAATGGAAAGTCTAGAATTGAAAGATACAATATCTGGATTTAAATTGTTTTCAACAGCCATACTATTCTATTGGAAAAATTAAAAGACAGCATCAGTAAACATGTAGACAGGTCAATAGAAATTATCAGTGATGTATGTGGAAAAATTGGAATAAAGTGGGTTCTTGTAAAGTGGAAAATGGCAGCCAACTTCTCAACAGGAGACATGAAGAGAAGACAATGAAGCAACATCTTAACTTTGCTGAAAGGAAGAAACTCCAACATAGAATTCTGTATCAAAGGAGAATATTCTTCAAAAATAAAGGCTAAAAAAGGCATTTTGAGAGAAACAAACAACAGAGAGAATTTGTCACCAGCAGGAGAGCCCCATAACAAATAAAAAAGGAAGTTGTTCAAGGTAAACGGAAATCCTACTACTTGAAAAGCTTATCTTTAAAATTGGTTGGTGCGGCCACTATGGAAAACACTGTGGGGGTTCCATTCCACTTCTGGGTTTTTTAAAAAAAGGAAAACACCAGTTTGGAGAGATACATGCACCCCTACGTTCCCTGCAGCATTATTTGCAGCAACCAAGATTTGGAAGCCACCTGAGTGTCCACTGATGGATGAAAGGTTAAAGAAGATGTGGTGTATATACACAATGGAATATTACTCAGCCATAAAAAAGAACAAAATCTGGCCATTTGCGACAACATGGATGGACCTGGAGGGTATAACCGTAAGAGAAATAAGTCAGCCAGAGAAAGAAAGATACCATATGATTTCACTCATATGTGAAATCTAAAAAACAAAACAAGTGAACAAACAAAAGAGAAGCACACAGATACAGGAAACAAACTTGGTTACCGGAGGGGGAGACGAGGGGTGGGGTTATATAACTGGAAGCTATAGAATAAGTAAGTCATGGGGACGTAATGTACAGCATAGCAGATGTAGTCAGTCATCCTGTAATTGTAATAACTTCGTATGAGGACAGACAATAACCAGACCCATCGTGGGGATCGTTTCATCACGTATGAAAGTATCGAATCACTGTGATGCACACCTGGAACTAAAATTAGGCATCGTGCCTCTTTCTGGTTGTAGGAAGGGTCAAATGGAGCTACGTACCCTCACCTTAGATGGGACATCTTGGCATGCCTCACACCACTGGCCCCTAGAAATTCCACTGAGGTAGAAGGCCGTTGAATTTTAGTCCGATTTACCTCCCACCTTCCAACGTGTGAACATCAACAAGTGCAGAGTATTCGTACCTCCTGCTCCCTGGGTCCAAGCAGCATCACGTCACCAGTGTAATGGACCGGTGTGAGATCTTGTGGAAGGGAAAGGCGCTCGAGCTCTCGGCAAACAGAGTTATGACAACTGGCTGGAGGGGGACGCGCCCCTGAAGCCCACAGTGAGGGTGTGCTGCCTGAAAGCAGCTGCTTCCGGGGCGTCACTGATGGGGTGGACAGAAGGGCATTTTCCAAGTCGACAGCATGCCAGCCAAGGGGGCGTGCTGATCTGTTCAAGCAACACATCCACACTGGTGCAGCAGCTGCCATGGAGTCCCACCCGGCTACGCTCATGATAACATACTGCCATTTTCCAAGACGTAGGCCAGACAGGTGAGTTCAGCGGGGACATGGAGGCGATCACCACCCGGTGGCCCTGATCTCTGCAGCCCCTCCAGGAGGGCAGGGCCGCTTCTGGCGCACTATGTTCCGAGGAAGACGAAGTTCTTGTGGCCCCCCTCGGTCTTCCCCTCACTGCGCAGGTCTGGGCGGCAAGGTGGGGGTGCCATCAGCTGTTCTGTATGTCTATTCCAGTTGTGCCCCTGAAACTGGGGACACGACCACAGGGTGCCTTCTGGAGCAGGCCCGAACTAAAACTCCACTGATGAGGGCGCCTGGCTCAGCTGGGTAAACGTCTGGCTCTTGATTTCGGCTCAGGTCATGATCTCAGGGTCCTGGGATGGGGCCCCGCATCGGGCTCCCTGCTCAGTGGGGGGTCAGCTGGAGATTCTCTTTCCTTCTGCCCCTCCCCCTGCTTGCATGCACATGCACGCACTCTCTCTCTCTTTAAAAATAAATAAATCTTTAAAAAAATAAATAGATAAAACTCCACTGATTACCTGACCTCCATAAGCTCCCACTCTGACTAGTGGGCCCGCGTGAGGTTCTGGGTCTCCTAGGATTGATGTCCGTTCAGAGCCAGTGTCCAGGAGTCCCAAGATGTCTGATGCCTTCCTTCCCCCAGTGCTCAGTTCCCCTGGTCAAAGGCCACCAGTACCTTTGGGGAAATCTGGGAGAAAGGGTAACATATACATTCCTGGTAGTGTCCTGGAGCCCTTCTTCAAGGGGACCTCTCCATTCAGGGGGCTCTGGGTGTCTACACTGGCTCTAGTCTGGAAACTATTGAGTGGCCATGGCTCCTATTTCTGTGATTCAGGCTAGACTTCTGTTCACTTGACCTGGAGCTTCTCTGACAGCACAGATCAAGTAAGAACTTGGCTTCCTATCTATTCCACCGGAAGACGCTAGGAACCAGCCAACACCACAGGGCTGCTCAGGTCAGACCACTCTGATGGCTGCTTTGCTTCTGGCTCCATCATGGTCAGCACGCCCACCGTGCTCGTGGTGGCTAAGTGCTCAGCTGTCATTGCCCACGGCAGAACGGTTTAGCGCATTTAGGGGTGTATGTAGGATAGCCATGTTAGGTGGAATTATGGTCTCGTTATGTCTTTGCTTGGAGCTTAAGTATAGTTCAAGGAGATGCGTATGGTGCCAAGGTGACAAGGTGTAGACTCGTGTCATGGTTCATTTTATGTGTTGACCCGACTGGGCTATGGGAAACCCAGACAGATGGCAAAATGTTATTTCTTGGTGTGTCTGTTGAAGGTGATTCTGGAAGAGACTAATATTTGAATTGGTAGACTGAACAAGGCAGACTGTCTTACCCCCAAGTGGGTGGGCATCATCTAATCTGTTGGGGACCCGAATTCTCTCTCTAGGCTGTCGGAGCCGAAGGCAGACGCTTAACGACTGAGCCACCCAGGCGTCCCATCCTGATTATTCTTTTAATCTCATTAGGCTCTAGAGTGGTAGCCCCCTTTTCCATTTCTGATATGGCCATTTTCTTTTGCTCTTTTTTTCTTATTCAATAATGCTAGGGTTTTATCGATTTTATTGATTGTTTTCAATAAACAGCTAGGCTGTCCACCTTTTCCTGTTCTCAGACATTGGATGGAGGTCCTGGCTCTCAGGCCTTCAGACGCTGGGACTTACACCAGCTACCCCCCGCCGCCCCCATAGTCCCATAGCCCCTTCCCTGGTTATCAGGCCTTTAGCCTTCAGACTGGGAGTTAGCCCTCAGCTCCCCTGGTTCTCCGGCTTGCAGATCGCAGATCCTGGTGCTTCTCAGCCTCCATAACCACAGGACCCAATTTCTATATATATATCTATATATATCTATATAGATCCTATTGGTTCTGTTTCTTTGGAAAACCCTGACTTGTACGACAGCCCAAGAAAAAACCAGACAAGCCCCAATCATGGTAGGAGACTTAAATCTCCCTTTCTCGGTAACTGATAGAATAAGCACACACGCATGCAAAATTACTAAGGATGCAGAAGTTTGGGGAAAACCATTATCCACCTGCCCTAACCAGCATCTAGAGAATACCATCAAATCCTCTGCAGAGTTCACATCACTTTCAAATGTGCAAGGCCTATCCATGGAGATAAGCCATATCCCAGGACTAAAAGAAAAAGTTTCAGTAAATTTCAAAGTTTTGAAACCATACAGAATATGTCGTCTGAACACAACAAATTAAATAAGGCATCAGGGGTAACAGATGTCCTAAAGGTCTATGCACATTTGGAAATTAAGCAACAAACTTGAAATAATCCACAGACCAAACAATAAATCACAAAGGAGATTAGGACATATTTAAAACTGAATGACTATGAAAACCAACATAACAAAATTTGGGGGATACAGCTATTTTTAAATGCTTATAAGAAAAAAATCAGACAAGTTGAAAACCAATGATCTAAGTTCTATCTTAAAGGGTTAAAAAAGGAAGAGTAATTTAAATTCAGTGTGAGTAGAAGGAAGGAAAAGACATTAGAGCAGAAATCTATGAAACAACATGGTAAGTGAGAGAAAAAAAATCAACAAAGCAAATCATTGTTCCTTTGAAAACAATCAGTAAAATTGATAAAACCCTAGCATTATTGAATAAGAAAAAAAGAGCAAAAAAAAAATGGCCATATCAGAAATGGAAAAGGGGGCTACCACTATAGAGCCTAATGAGATTAAAAGAATAATCAGGATGGGACGCCTGGGTGGCTCAGTTGTTAAGCGTCTGCCTTCGGCTCAGGTCATGATCTCAGGGTCCTGGGATCGAGCCCCACATCAGGCTCCCTGCTCAGCAGAGAGTCCGCTTCTCCCTCTCCCACTCCCCCTGCTTGTGCGCTCTCTCTGTCTTGCTCTCACTCTCTCTCAAATAAATAAATAAAATCTTTAAAAAAACACCAAAGTAATAAAAAAGAACAATCATGGAATATTGCAGAAATTTTGTGCCATAAATTCACAACTCAAATAAAGTGGAGAGGTCCTTTAAAAATGCAATTTGTCACGATTGATAGAAGAGAGAACATGGGGCGCCTGGGTGGCTCAGTTGGTTAAGCGACTGCCTTCGGCTCAGGTCATGATCCTGGAGACCCTGGATCGAGTCCCGCATCGGGCTCCCTGCTCGGCAGGGAGCCTGCTTCTCCCTCTGACCCTCCCCCCTCTCATGTGCTCTCTCTCTCTCATTCTCTCTGTCTCAAATAAATAAATAAAATCTTTTAAAAAAAAAAAAAAAAAAAAAAAAAAGAAGAGAGAACATGAATAGGCCCATATGTGTGCACAAAACTGAATTTATAACTAAAAACATTCCCACAAAGAAAATTGCATTTGCTGAGAAAACTGAACATCCATATGAGAACAATAAACTCAGACCTCTCCATGAATCCTAACTCGGAACGGATCAGAGGCCTCAGTGTAACAGCCAACACCGCGGAAGTTCCACAGGAAAACCCGGGGAAACCGACATGACTTTGTGTGAGGCAAAGAACTATCAGACGTGACACCAAAAGCTCGAGCCATTAAAAAACCAGAATGTGAAGATGGAATGTGGTGCTGGTCCCACAACCCTATAAATTTTTAAAAATCATTGAGTTGTGTCTGTTCAATGGGCTGCCGTCAGGAGTCTTTTGGTTTCTGGTTGTTATCTTTCCATTTTTATGAAAGTATAATTGATTTACTGCCAAACTGGCCCGTGGTACCTCAACAGGCATGTTTTAAGAGACTGCGAACAAGGGGGTGGGTGAAGTGGCTTCTTGGGTAGGGCAGAGGTCCACGCTGGACGGAGCTGCTCCCCAGACGGAGCTGGCCTAGGGCCATTTGGATATGGTCCCTGAGGGCTAGTAGAGGGATGAAATGACCCTGTATCAGCTGGCTGTTCCCATGATAATTCTGCATCACAAACCACCCCCAAACTTAGCTTTGCCACCAAGAATTTGCCTCTAACTCATGCATCTCTGGGTCGGCTGTGGTTTGACAGATCTCACCAGGCGTGGCTCTGGGCCACGGATTCAGGGCAGGTCTGTCCTGTTGGCCTCTATTCTCCTGGAACCAGCAGGCCACTCGTGTGTTTCCCACAGGAATATGAGGGAGCAAGAGGTCGACTCTGCCCACACCCCGTCTGCTCACACAGTGCGGGAGGTCAGGAACAATGGTGTTCCCCGACAAGGAACAGCATATGCACGGCACCAGCTGAGAAGGGCTGGGGGTGCTGGCCGGCTGGAAACGTGGGACATGGGGGGGAGGGGTCAATCGTCACAGGCACCTGTGGCCCCACGGGGCAGGTTGGCGACCGCTGATCGCCACGGCACGTGACAGTCCTGGTCCACGGCCGTCTCAGTGGTCACGCACTCTCAAGCTTGTGTCCCAGCCGCTGAGGGTTGGATGGGATTGCCCGAGCCAGAACCACAACATGACACGCTGCAACTGCACACCACACAGTCTCCACGTGGCCTGGCAGTCAGGTTACGGACTAATGGTGGGCCGTGGTCCGCTTGCGCTTGCTGTAGAATCCATGCGTTCTCGTCCTCCATGACTGGCTGAATTTCTTGTCCTTTCCTTTTTCTTTTCCACGTTTTAAAAATAGCCTGCATTGTTGGGACCTCAGCGCTCTGGTGACTGATGACCGGGAGACAGCCCGGTGTGCTCCCGGGGGGCTCCGTGGCCCTGGCGAGTCCTTACCCTCCCCGACCTCCAGGCTCCTCATCTGTAACAACCAGGGTGCGCAGCAGGTAAGCACACCCACGTGGCAGAAACAGCTTCAACCTGCCTTGTTACGAGGCTAGTGGGCACTCTATCTATCTGACATTTTCTATTTCCGCTTTTTTAAAAATCCCATTTAAAAAATTCCCTGGCCCCAAATTAGATCTGTCTAGTTTATTCTGAACTACTTGACCCCTGCTAACAACACGAGAGCACAGAGGAAGCTTCCTGCCCGTGGCCTCAGTCCCCCTCCGCCTGGCTTCCATCCGTGGCTCACACTGATCCTCACACGGGAGCATCCTGAACCCTCAGCCCTGGGCCCCAGACCCGGCTCACGGCGTGTCCCAGACACGTGTAGTGAGGCAGGCAAACACAGGCCTCCTGGAAGGCAGAGCCTGTGTCCTCCTGGGAATTCCTGCAAACGGGCCCCACGCAACATCACACGGGCTTGTCAGGGGGTGAGGACTCACCCTGTCCCGTCACTCCTTCCTGGGCTGCCCACCCACAGGCAAACACCTAAACTCACATGTCCGCATCTTGTCTCTTGTGCATATGCGGGATTCAGAGATCTTTATATCTGACAATTTCACCAGGGGTTCCATCACCCCAGAGCAGGTGGATGAGTGGCCATCACCAGCCCACACTTCCCTTCTCTATCAGCTGGACTCCAGTGGGCCAGGCCACTGTCTGTCTCTACCCAGATGCTGTGACATCAAGCCATCCTCCATGGCCACTGTCCTCTTGGAGGTATCCAGCGCCACCTCTAAGTAAAACTCAACCTCAGGATCTGCCCCAGGGGCTTGTTGAGGAAGAGGGATGAGCACCACACAGGGAGGACAGATCGGGGGGAGAATCCCCCACCCAACTTCTGATGCAGTTCCCTACAAATACCCCTGAAATCAGTAGGGAAAAGGGCCACTTATCTGCATTGTCCTCAATCCTCTCTTCAAAACAGGTGATAAAATAAAGGACAGTTTCAACTTTTTGTGGGCCCTGTTCCTGGACTCCCAGGGAAGCTACACATTGACATTTACCAAGGTCAGAATGACTCACCAAACCTCAAAGCATGGCTCTATTTCTGCCCCAGGACCCTGTGTACATCCGCTTTGTTAAAAACATACCCCAAAAGGAGCATTCCAAACATACAGATAAGCGAGAAATCCTCCCTGGTTCCCATGAGATTCAAGTCACACAGCCTCGCACAGGCCACAAACAGAAGATAAAGTCTGTAAGTTTCTGGAATGTCCTTCGTCGTGATGATTTGTAACTCTTCATGTAAAAACACACACAACACTGCCCCAAACGTCCCTTCCCCAGGGCACTCTCTGCTTGTGAAGACGTGCATCTGGGCAGCTGTCCTCACTTGGGCTCCAATAAAAGTCCTTTCTCTTTAAAATTTTGAGAAGTTTTGTTCATCTGCGTCGAGGCGGGCTTGTTACCGCCCTGGCTACCGCATCTGGTTTTGAAGCTACGGAGTAGACGCAAGCTTTGCAGCGGAAGTCAGGCTTCTCCAGGCGTTGGGAACGTATCGTCTGGTCGGTCAGGGAAAGGCCGCCTGCCCGGGCACAAACTGGCACGGAAGCCTCAGCTCATCCACACGGGATGTGTGCCACTGTCACCTCCCCGGGGTCCCCAGGTCAGGGCTGTGGGTGAGCCTCTGCAGGGGCCAGCCGGCACCGCTGGGAAGGGGCCAGGCCCTGCAGCCGAGAGGCTGGGTCAGTGCGGGCGCTCAGCTCAGATCTGGCCCAGGCCCCAGGCACCTGCTGGTGATGGAGGGGATGGAGGCAAGGGTCGCGGTGACCTCTCCCAGCCTCCTGCGAGCAGGAGCAGAGCGCCTCGGTGCTCCGTGGATGCCGGCCCCAGGCCAGGAGCCAGCGGCAGCGGGGTTATTGGTGGGGCCCTCCTCAGAGGGTGAGCTTGCTGCTTCTAGGGCCCCAGAAAGGCCCCCGTGGAGAAATCACTTCTGTTTTAGAGTCTTGCTGCGGGAGGGGATCCCACTGTTTTATGTTCCCCTTAGATGTGCCCGGAAGGAGGGAGGTGGTCCAGAGCTGGGTGTGAATCCAGGTCCTTCACTCCCCTGGGAGCCGTCTCCAGCCCTCGGGCACCCCCCTGTGTCTTAGTTTCTCCCATGTGAAATCAGGGTAACGCCCCCCCTCCCAGCATCATCGAGACGAGCACCGGGCTGGGGTCTCACTGCAAGCTCCACTCAGACTCGCAACCATCCTACAGAATACCTTTCACGACCACCCCGGTTTACAGATGAGTGACAGGAGCTCGGGGGTGACATCTCGAAAGGACCTGCCCGGGCCCGGGCGTGAGCAGGGACGGGGCAGGACCCCCGGACGCCCCCCAGCAGCTGGACAACATATGCTTGCCGCTGCAGTTCTTCCTTGCTTTGCAACATGACACGCGGAACCTCCAAAAGCTCTGAAGCGCAACCATGAAGCCCCCGTGAGCCGCCCCCGGCCACCAGCACCCCCACCCGTCGACGGTCCGGCACCTGCCCCCCCACCAGCTTCCTGAAGCTATGGCAACAAATACCACGGGGGGAAGGGGCGCCGCTCTCCCCAGCCCTCAGGGTGTGGGTGGCCGCCCTGTCCCCGTGTCCACACAGGGCCGTCCCTCCATGACTGGGTCCTCACCTCCCCTTCTCATAAGGACACCTGTCAGAATGGATTAGGGCCCACCCTAGTGACCTCGTGTGACCTTCGTCACCACTTCAAAGATCCATCTCCAAATACTGTCACCCTCTGAGGCACTGGGGTCAGGACATCCAGGAATGAATTTCGGGGAGCCACACTCAGCCCGTGACACCCCACGTGCACCCCGTCTCCTGCCTCCCCCCGTCTCCTGCCTCCCCCAGCCTGGGCTGTGGGCCAACCCGCCCCTTGATATCCCCCTTCTTAGAATTTCATCATTCCCACTTGCACCTTATCATCTAAGGTTGCTGGTATGAGAAACATTTCCTACTGCATGAGATCTCTTGCAATTTGCTTCTTTCTGTCAAAAGCTATTGATAGGATTCATCCCTGTTGTTGCAAGAAGCGCCTGTTCCCTCATTTCATGGCTTTCCCTTGTCCTGGGCTTGGGGTCCTTTCCAGGCTTTGCTGAAGTGGGGAGGGGGGCTGCCATGAGCAACTCTGCCCACGTGTCCTCTCTGTTTGCTTCCCTGAAGCCTCTGGGTGAGCAGTGGGGTCACCGCAGGCCTACCCGGGGTGCAGATGCTTCCCCAGGTGCTCCTAACGAACGGACGCACAACCCACAGCAGCAGGACCTGGGGGCTTACTCCTTTCCTGGCAACTGAACGCTATCTCGTTCAGGATAAAATTGTTTCCCTGCTAGCTGATTACAGTGAGCACTTTTAATATCTTTATTGGCCATTTGTTTTTCCTCTACTGTGAGTGGTTGGTGCCTATCTTTTGCCCATTAATCCAATTAAACCTATTGTTTTTATCTGTTTAAATTGAATTATAGGAGTTCTTTATGTATTCTGCATACTAATCTACTGAAAATAAGAATTACCAATATCTTCTCTTGCTTTTGGCTCAGTTTAATTTTCCTTATGGTGTCTTTTTGATAAGCAAGAGTACTTTTAATGTAGTGCATTTATCAACATTTGCTTTTGTGGTTAGTGCTTCTATATTTCATTTAAGAAATCCTTTCTTAGCCTAAGAACAACATAAAATTCACCCATATTCTCCTCTAAGAATGCCTGTAGAATAAACTCTTCTATCAACATGCAGCAGGCATCCAGAAGACCGTGTGGGTGCAGGGGTGCAGCTCAGATTTTCACAAAGCGTGCACAGCTGTGTAACCACCAGTCAGCCCAGGAAACAGAACCTTCCAGCATCCGAGGAGCCCTGGGACTTCTGAGCCCTTCCCAGGACACACCACCCCAGCAGGGAGGGAGTGACTGGGGAAGCCGGAGCCTGCAACGATTTGGAGCCACCCATGGCGGCCACCTCTGGCCGTTCTCCAGTCTCCCAGGTGGAAGCTGGGGTCTCTCCTCTCCCCTCAAACACTCATGCCTCACAGCCCTGCTCTCTTCGGCCCGGGGGCCGGCCAGCTAGTGCGCCCTCTCCTGAACACACTCCATCAGTTACTAGCTTTCAAAGAGCATTCTATGAACCCAAGGACCCTGGTGTGGTTCTGTGTCTGTGGAACTCAGAGCCTCCCCAGCCCAGCGCCCAGGGCAGGAGGGGACCCTCTCGTCTGGCCCAAGGGCTGCCCCAAGCAAGGTTGACCACCCTCCCACTCTGTGTACCCTGTTTCCTTCCCCACTTTTTGTCCTTCTTGAAATAAATCGCGACTTCTTCAGTTGCTTGGTTTTCTTCGAGCCTTGTGGGAATTCTTCGGCCCCTTGCAACGGCCTCGAGGTGCCATTTTGACGACCTGGGTCACCACAGGCATCTCTCAGCCCCGGCTGGTCATGGCAGAGGCGTCCCCCTCTCCACACTTCTCCCGCTGGGCTGGGATGCCGTTTGTTGTCATCTCCGACACTCCCCGTGTCCCCTGGGTCGTCTTGGTGGCTCCCCCTGGTTTGGTGGACGACGCTCTGTGTCTACACCGGCTGGCCCCTATTCCAGGTGCACACCTGGGATCCCGGCATCGGCTTTCACTGCCGTCCGAAGGGCTGCCTGCCGTTGAGAAAAACAAAGACTCCTAATCCTTTGTAGCTGAACTGTTGCAGGCTGTTTTACTCTCTCGAGTCTTGTAGACTTTTCTCTTTGAAAGCAGTGTTTTCAAACATCACAACCTGCGCCATGCTGAGGGTCCCTTTTCTTTCTTGGCACTAGATCCCCCATGGAGCCTTCTGCTCAAGAAACATGTCCTTCAACTCTGGAAAAATTTAAAAATTACTTCATAGATTATCACTTCCCTTCTGATTTCACTCTTCTCTTTCTGATTTGAATTGTGAAACCCTTGGATTGATCCTATAGTGTTCATGCATGTTCCCTCTGATTTTCCATCTCTTTTTGGTTTTGCCTTAATTTCTGGGAGATTATCTGAAATGTATCATCTAATCCAGAGTTTCTCCAGCTCACCACTCTTGACCCTCTGGTGCCAGATAATTCTCTGTTTGTGGGGGTCATCCTGTGCATCAGAGGATGTTTGGCAGGGTCCCTAGCCTCCACTCGCTAGAGGTAGGGGCTCCTCCTTCCTCAGTCCCCCAGCCCAAGCTCTGACCACCAAAAATGTCTACCATTATGGCTGAGCGTCTCCTGGAGGGGCGGGTGGGGATGCTGTGCTGCATTGTTTAGGTCTAAGGGCAGTGCTGTCTCTGCCATGCCCTCGGGACGGGGTCCTGGCTGGTGGAGGGGCAGCCTCAGAGGCCCCCACTGGACCTTCTTGCTGTGACGGTCCTTAACCCACAGGCCAAGAAGCTAAGGGAGTTGTTTCAAAATGTACCCTGGACTTGTTTTGAACAGGCTCGGTAAGACATGCAGACACGGAAATGACCATTGTGAAGGGACAGGTATCTGTGGGCACAGGGTTCCGGAGAAGCGGGGGGCAGGGCACACCCCGCAGGCTATGCGGGAGCACCCGGGTCGGCCAAGAGGCAGAGGGGGCACACGAGTGTGCAGTGTGGTTTCCAGGGAAGGAACAGGTGAGCAGCTAAACAGGCTTAGGACTGAATGGATGGGATAGTTGTGGTGGGCTCTGGGCTAGAGTGGCGGTGGTCCCTGGTTGTCCGGTGCCTGGTCACTGCCTGGTCACTGTCTGCTGGACGGTCCATGCTGGATGGAGGAGGGGCTCGGAGGAGACCTCCAGATTGCTTTGTGCCGTTCGAAAGGCAACACCCAGGCCAGTCTTTTGCCGTCTCCAAGAACTGGTTCTCGCCGCGCGGTCAGCGAGACCCCAGCGTGAAGATACAGAAGACGATGTAGTCAGTACAGGGGTGAGGCTGACCGCCACATGTCCACTCCAGCAACCTACTCAGCAGCTTGGAGGACGGCCCTGCCCGGTGGTCCGTGGACCCAGTGTGCCCACCACAAGCCACACCTGGACCAGGACGTATTTATTACCTGACCTCTACATGCTCTGCTCAAACGCGTGGCCGTGGTGGCACCTCAGGCCTTCGGGTTGGACAGCCCCACCTGTGTCCAGCAGCCCTTGAAACAGCCCAGTGCACACGGCCACAGCGCCCTGGGGAAGCGCCGGGGGACACCGCCCGTGCAGGGAGGGCCGCCCTCTTCTGTGGAGCCTGGCTTCTCCACGAATCCACACGTTGTGGGTCCAAAGCCAGGCTGAGGTCTGGAGACGGGCTGCTGGTGCGGGGTCGTGCCTGGTGCGGCAGCTGCCCCTGGCTGCTTGCTTTCTCCCTCCTGGACTTCTCCTGATTGTGTGGGTCGTGTGGCTGGCCTGGGGCTTCATCCTTGGTGCCGCCAATCCCCGCGGCCACAGGCTGTCGGCCACCGCATCAGGGGATCACTGCACTTCTCCAGTGAAGGCCGTGCCTTTCCAGGAGGTGTGCTGTGGAGACGACATGACGGCCCCCAAAGACGTCCACATCCTAACCCCTAAAACCTGTGAACACGGTATGTACAGGACAGAAGAGTGTTGGACACGTGGCTGAGCTAAAGATGCTGAGAGGGCGAGGCCATCCTGAGTTATCTGACGGCCCACATAGTCACAGGGTCCGTCCAGCGTGGGAGCAGGAGACGCGACAATGGAGCGAGGACACTGTTGGGGGCACAGGGCCCAGGGATGCAGGCACCTCTAGAAGCTGGGAAGACAGGGAAACAGATCCTCCCCACCGCCCTGCAGACACCCGACATCACCCAGGGAAACGCGTCCACACCTCCGCCCTCCAGAGCGGCAAGCGAGTAGATGCACGTGTTGCAGGCCATTGAGGCTCTGGCCACAGCAGCAGCAGGAAACGGGGTTAAGACAAGCTGTTCCTGCCCTACGGGGCATGGATGCCCAGGTGATGAGAGCCCAGCAGACACTTGCCCGGAAGTACGTCTCAGCTCAGTCTGTGCAAACAACAGCCTTTAGTCCGACGCCGAGAGCAAAGCATCCCTGTGTGTTGCCTCCCTTCTGGGCACCAGTGATGCCCGCCCTCTGCGCAGCGTCCCCTCTGTCGGGACCGTGTCATCTGTCCCGCTGCCGCTTTCTCTGCTCCCCAGAACCCCCTGAAATGTGCCCACACACTGCGCTCATGGAGGGGCAACAACACGCCAGTGGGGAAGACAGGAACACATCCTCATTTGCTCACTCACTGAAATCTGACTGGGCTCCCAAATGCCACCCCGGGGCCTGGCCTCCGTGCTGATGCCCCAAGGGGCCCCCCAACCACAGAACAGCAAGTTCCCACAGAGCCCACATTTTCATTGCACTGAGGGGCTCTCAGGAAGTGAAGGACGTTGCCAGGGGACAAGAAAGTGACTCAAAGCCTAGTGTGTCTGGAGGAAGCAGCTTCATCCCCAGAGAGGAACAAGGGAGAAGGGAGGGCCGGGACCTGGGAAGATGGCGAGGGGCCGGGACCCTTGCGGGGGCTCCGAAGGGCAGGACTGCCCACCACCCCACGACGGGTTGGGGGTGGAGAGCTTCTGCTCTCCCAGGATTTGAACCCTTGTCCCCAACCATGCAGAAAGCCCTACTGCTCTTATGAGGGCTTTGGGTGAGTGGGATCTTTGAGGACCTTGCAGATGCCTGGATTTTAAGGGTGGGTCGATGCAGAGGATGGGAGGCCATGCGGAGCCAGCCCTCTCTCCCCGCTACGTTTCCCCCCATCCCCGAGAGCCTGAACTCACAGGAGCCTGAGGAAGGGTGACTGGCACCCCCAGGCCGTGGGGCTGGCACGGGTGGTCTATGGAGCTACATAGCTTGTATCCAAATCTCAAGGTCGAGCTTACCACCCAGGCTCACTTGGAACCCTCTCCAAGGAGTCATCACACGTCCCTACCAAGGTGCCCGAGAACCAGCGTCTGCCCCGCAGTCCTCTTGCCTTCCTGAGGCAATCCCGCTGCCTGCACTGCGTGCACTCTCAGAGGGTGGGCAGCACACGTGAAAACCAAGGTCATCTGTCCTTTGCGACCTTACTTCTTTCCGAGGAAGAAGGATGTATTTCAGCCAGCGCATTTCAGCACAGTGGCCCGGCAGGCAGAGCAGAGATGCAGGCAGCAGCTCGGGAGCACGCCGAACATCTTCCAAAGAATAATTTCCAGCCATTGTGACATCTGTGAAGCTTCCCTAGAAATGCTTATTTTGTTTTTAACTTTCTACATAGTAGATTTCAAGTTTAAAAAAATTTTTCTTTCGCTTTTCTTTTGATGAGGAAGTGTATTAGTTGTTGGGAATCTACCAAACATAACTTAACAGCAGTCTCATACCAAGGAATTAAACAGGAAAAAGTAAAATAGAGCAAACTCTCTTATGTCCTTTGTGTGAAAAACATTTACTTCCTCTGGAAAAGAAGGCACTGTTGTCCACTCAGAGGCCCTCCCACGAGTCCCTCCACCCATGGCCACAACAGATCATTTTCAAAAGAAAACTCTTAAAAACTCCAAAAGTTCCATACACCAAAAGTGGAAGGGAGATGCAAAACAGGCTGCAGGATGGAGACCTCAGACCTGCGGGACTCTGGGCCCAGAAAGGGGCAAGTGGCTGCGAATGCAGTCCCTGAGGAGTGAAGGGTCTAAAACTGCCCTCAGGAAGTGGGGGGCAACAGCCCAGAGCATCACCTGGAATCAGACCTGGGACAAGTCTCCCACTTCTATGGCAGGAAGTTGAGAAAGAAAATCACCTTCTGCAGCAATTACCTAAGGATGACCAAGAGGATGGACGTGGGCACTGCTGGCTCTGTGATTACATCGGCACTTCTCAGTGGGGGGCTGTGTGACAGTCCCGAGCACCCGGTGTAACACACATCACTGCCGCAGAGCCCCAGAAGGCTGAGCCCGGGGACCTGCAAGCTGAGACACAAGGAGGGGTGAGCAGAGAGAGGAAACGAGACACAAACCCCTTGCTTAAGGTGAGCCTGCAAGCCGCAATTCCAAAGCATGTTCCTCTAAGAAGAGAACAAGATCCAGATTCAGCTGATGAATTCATCCCAGATGAAAGGGAAACAATACAGCAGCCTGAAAATTAAAATAATAGAGCAGACTTTAAAATAACTATGTTTAGGATTCTCATGTTGGATAAAGAGAAAATAGCAACAAAAACTTAGAAGGGATTATATAACAAAAACTGGAAAAAAATGAAACAAGAACCAGTACAACAGAGGAAATTAGAAATGAGAAATGAAATCATTAAAAAAAAAAACAAAACCCAACCCTATAGATGACATAAACTCTAAGTGGACACCAGTGGAGGCAGATTTCCCTGTGGGGAGCGCAGGTAAAAAACAGGAAGAGCCGTTTGGAGACACGGAAAGAACAGATGGAGTGGCTTCAATCTAGTCCCTCCCCGAAGACCCAGAATCCAGGAATCAAGGTCAGGGTGCAGACCACAGAGCACATTCCATGTGAGAACAGAATGACTGCAATGTCCAGGATTGAAGACTGAAGATCTCAGACAGGAAGTGCACATCAAGTGCCAAGCAGCATAACTGAAACGCAGTCTGCACTTAGGATTACTGTAGTGAAATTTCAGGACATCAAGGACACAGAAAGAAAAGATAGATCTCCTTCACCGAAACGGCAATTGGATGGACACCAAACTTCTCATTAGCAACAACAGCATCCAGAGAGTCCTGTCTTTAAAATTCTGATAGAGGGGCGCCTGGGTGGCTCAGTCGTTAAGCGTCTGCCTTCGGCTCAGGTCATGATCCCAGGGTCCTGGGATCGAGCCCCGCATCGGGCTCCCTGCTCCGCGGGGAGTCTGCTTCTCCCTCTGCCTGACACTCCCCCTGCTTGTGTTCCCTCTCTCGCTGTGTCTCTCTGTCAAATAAACAAATAAAATCTTTAAAAAAAAAATAAAAATAAATAAAATAAAATTCTGATAGAAATGAACTGGCAGCATAGAATTCTATAGCAGTTAACCATCATCCAAGAGTGAGATCAAAATGAAGACGTTTCAGAAGAATCACCCTTTGTGCCTCTTGGTTTCTCCCCTTTCCCACAGGCATGTCTGTAGCCTCCATACCGTGCCTGTCCTGCCACCATGGAGCACCTGGGAAGCTGCTCTGAACTTCTCGCCTGCCCTTAATCATTGCGTGTGCCTCCAGAAATCACTAGCCTGTCCTCCTCTACTTTCAAACCTCATGCAAGAGCCCCTTGCTGGTGAACCTGTAACCATATAGACAAGTATTCAGCCCAGAGGTTCCCAAAACCTTGCTCTGCAGAGGAGACATTCCAAGGGCAGGCGGGTGCTGGGTTCGCCAAAGACCACCTTGTTCTCACCCAATGTGCGAGACTGGTTCACTGAGTCCCCTGTGATGACTTCTCTCCCTGCGTGTTGATGGATATTATCTTCTGACTGACTTTCCATTTCACCAACACTTTCTTCAGCTCTAGGTAATTTGCTAGTAACCAATCCAATCAATTTTCGTTATTGTATTTTTCATATCCAGAATTCCAATTTGATTCCTTGCTATAATTTCTAGTATCACTGCTTCCTCAAACACGTTAATCCTAATTATTTCAAAGTGCGTGCTTGCTGACTTCATTATCTGGACCACCGACAGGTCAGTTTCTGTCCTCTCTTGTTCTTCTTGGGATTTGATCACGTGTTCATGCTGCCTTGTGTGTGATGCACATTACACATTCTAAAACCATGCAGATAACTCGAGATCTAAGACAGTATTTTCCTCCCCTCTAGAAAGGACTGACACCTGCTTCTGGCAGGGAGCCAGACACCCAGCACCCCACGTCACCTTAATGCAATCAGGGTCTGCGGTGATCCGAAGCTGAGCTTCAGGCCCCACGAGGCTTGGTGTTTTTCCAGTCCACTCTTCCTAGAGCCTGGCATTTTGGGGCCCCAACCCAAAGTCTGGGTGTTTACTAGACCCTCCCTCTCTGTAGTGGTCTCAGAAGAACAATTCATCTCTTTGGTCTTTGGTCTGTTGGGAGCTTTGCTCAGTAGCTGAGCTTTCTACTGCGTCTCCCAAATAGAAAGGTGCTCCCTGGGGAAGAGTTACCCTTTCAGGAACTCTTCACTCCCGCGTTTGTGGAAGGGTTGGTCGTAATGACCTGGTGTGCCGTCTCCATAGCAGAAACCGAGAGTGATCTCTTACAACAAGGTGGACCTTAAAGTCTGCGTAAAGCTCTTCAGTGGCCTTTGTAGCTGATACTCTTGGCAGCCTGCCCAGTGAGCAGTACTTCTAACAGCCACGCCAATTTAATTTCAGGTATTGTGGTGGCTTTGTGATAGGTCAACTTGGCTGGCCTCAACTACCACCTCCCCCCACCCCAATTCCCTTTCCCACAGGGTTTCCCACCTGGGCCACCAGCGGCATTTTGGGTGAGATTTGGTGTATGGGGGGGGGAGTAGCTGCAGCAATGTTTTCACACCTGGAAGGTCAGGGTGGTGCCCCAGCTGCGGCCGCAGCTCACACACCTGCTGGCTCGCCTCCCCCGTGGGAGGCAGGTGTGTAGCTGCCCCCCGCCCCCCAAGGCCTGGTGGCTTCTCCAGCTCCGGCAGCCGAGCGTGCGGTTCTGTGACGACGGCCGCCAACTTCCTCTGCAGGAGGCCCACGGCCCAGTCCGCCCTCTGGGTTCCAGCTGGGCTTCACCTCCCCAGCCGGACGTGCGCCTCCAGCCTCCCTTCCCCGCAGCCGGCTCCGACGCCCGCAGCAGCCGCAGCACCGGCCCTACGGGGACAGCCTTCAGAGGCCGTGCCGCCGGCCACCCGCCTTCCCCGCACCAGCTCCCTGAAGGACGTCATCCCGGGGGGTCCGCGTCTGCCTGGCGTCCACCCTCCTCCACCGGGCGCCTGGCCAAGCGGCCGGCCGCAGACGGAAGCCTGCTCGGCCCGGGCCCCTGCGTGGCTCTCGTTTCCCCTCTGGCGACTGGAAGCAACTCTGGCCGAGGAGAGCCCGAAGGCCGCCTGGCGGGCTGCTGGGGGGCGCTGCCGTGGGAGAGGGGCGGGGGACGGGGTGGTGGGCGTCCGTGGGAGGCAGCGAGCCCGGGGCCGGACGGCGAGGTCAGGCCACGCGGAGGGCGCTCGGGCCCCGGAGGCCGGTGCTCAGCCAGGAGGGCGCCCGCTCTGGGCCTGCTCGCTCCGGCGCCCCGCTGGGGCCTTCCTCGTGCACACGTCTCTCCGGACTAAGGCACACGTGTCCCCTGTGTGCGTCAGCCACCGGCTCGCACAGGAGGCCACAGGCGCACCGCCACGTGCGGGCCGGGAGTCGGCGGCCAGTGCGGGGACCGCATGCGCAGGCGCACCACTCTCTCCGCGGCTGCGCGCCCTCCGTGCGGCTTGGCGCCTCCGAGACTCCGTACGGGCGTCTCCATGGCGACCGCGTGGGCTTGGCGGCCTGCATTGTTGGGCTGCCCCTCTCGGCGTCCGGGTGTGCCAGCGTGCTCGCGGAGCCGGGAGCTGCAGGTGAGGCGGGGTGCCGGGGTGGGAGGGCGCCGCAGGGGAGGTGGAGGGCGCCGCAGGGGAGGCGGGGGTGCCGGGGTGGGAGGGCGCCGCAGGGGAGGTGGAGGGCGCCGCAGGGGAGGCGGGGGTGCCGGGGTGGGAGGGCGCCGCAGGGGAGGTGGAGGGCGCCGCAGGGGAGGCGGGGG
>NW_022589731.1:26539885-26560065 GCF_004348235.1 Phoca vitulina
GGGGGGGCGCCGCAGGGGAGGCGGGGGTGCGGGGCGGGGCCCCGAGCCTGGGCAGGCAGCAGAAGGAAGGTGGTGCCCCCGCCGGCCCCCACTGCCTTGTCCGGCTGCTCTGGCAAAGGCTGTGCATCTCAGTCCTGCAACTTGAGGACCAAGGGGTCCGACCAACCCCGCATGGCGCGGATGGGGAAAGTGAGGCAGGGGGGTGGGGACAGCGTCGCAGCCTCCACCCCTCAAGGAGCCAGCTCCGCCCTATCTTAGATCCTGTTGTTCACGCTCGGTTTTGAGATTTTTCCCCCCCTGTTGGGAGGTGTGTAGGAGGTTGACTGCACCCCTCCCTCCCTTCACAGTCGTGATTCACAGGTAAGGACCCACCGGGAAAGGCCCATGGGTGTCCTGGGGTCGCACCTGTGGGTTGGCCCTCCCTCATTAGTTGCTCGGCTTTTAGGCGGTTCCTGAACTAGCCCAGTGCTCGCATTCCTCATCCCCCAAACGGGAAGGGCCTGTGTCCACACCTATACCAGTCCTGGTTCAGCCCCGGGGGGTTGGGTTAATGCGAGGACGAGTTCCAGTGCGGATTATTGTTGCTGGATCCATTGTTTAGAAATTACACGTGTATGCCTGGCTGGAAGAGCTTTGGGGCAGCAGCAGCTCTTGCACTACTGTCGAAGTATTGTTGAGCACCTGAAGTTCAAGATTCTGTTCTGACAGTGCTGCTCACCGAGCCAAATGGCAAAACTGGAGGGACCCGGGACACAGGGAGCTCAACTCCTAGTGCGAGGAGCTCAGAACCACACAGAAACACTGCAAACTTGGGAGCCCCTCCACACTCACATTTTATGGAAGGAATATATTGGTTTACAGACTTTGAAACGTTCTGGTTTGTTTTTATCCCTAAAATAGTCATTCTTACTTTGCATCATTGTGTTTTCCAGGAGTTAAAAGTTAACTCTTGGAACTCCATGGTACAAAGTGAGGAGTATAACACTCAGTCAGAACCTTCTTGATTTCCAGCTTCCTTCCTTCCTTCCTTTAAACGTAAATGTCAGATTTATGATACTGTTTATTAAAAATGATGGTTTTGTAAGCAAGTGAAATGGTTGCATATCTGCTACCGAGCTACCCTGTGCCCCTGGGAGGACGTGTCAGGTCACCTGGATGTTGCTGTGTCTCCCCTCCCTGTCTCCAGGTGACTGCAGACCAAGGAGGATGAGCAGAGGTCCCCGGAGCACTGTTTCCTCCTGGCTGACAGATGGAAGGAAGCAGGTCCTGCGAGGTTCCCCCGGGGATGGCTGATCCAGAGAGCGACGCTGGTCAAGTTAGGAGCACGCCTGCTTCCCCCTCCAAAGAGGTTCACAAGGGTGTTAAGGGGGTCATCTTGTCTTCCTCGTCGATTTTAGACTTGAGTCAAAGTGGTCTTCACCATTTAGGAGAGATCTTTAAAATTCCCAACCTTAAAGTAAGTGGGGTATTTCTCAGGGCATTTGTGCCTCTGCCGAGTGGACATAAGTGGCTGTATTTGGAGTCCTCTCTTTAGGAGAGAGGTTCTAGGATGAGAGAGAAGAGGGTTAACTCGGGGTCTCATGTGCTGCTCACCACAAAATGAGAAATCCTGGTATGGGGACCAGCCAGTGGAAATACCTCGTGGGGTCAGACTGTGATATCTATCCTCTCTTCTTGGGAAAGTCTTAAGCACCAAAAAGCCCATGGTAGAAACCGCTGCCGGAAGCACCCTTGATCTCCTATTTAAGACATTCCCCCTAAAAGTTCCCATGCAGTATTAAAACAGGTAAATGCTGTTTCTCAGCCCTGCCTTGCTGACGTCACATGCTGACTTTCCCCTGTGCCCGGTGCCTCGCCCAGCCCCCACCAGCTGCTAACCTAGCGGGTACTCTCTTTCCCTGGGGTTTCTAGAATAAGGTTCCGTCAGAGCACAGTGTTGACGTGAGCGGGGCAAGAGTGCAGGGCCTGGGCGCCTGCTGCCTTGGACTCACGTAATTTCCTTAAGCCTCGTTTGTCTTCATCTGCAACATGAGAATGAGACTGTTCTTGTGGGTTATTACAAGAATGGAACTGTAACGCGTGTAAAGCGCGGTATCCGCAGGACACACGGACACATTGCGTGGGGCTGTTGGCTGACATCTTGGAGCGCTTGCACAGAGCTGCGTACTGGGATGTCAGGTGCCCTGCTGTCGTGTGTCCCATGCCGTGCGCTGGTGGTCACGGCTGGCACTGCCCCTGCTCTCTCTTCCCTGAACGCCGACCTCTTGGAGTGAATTCCTAGGTCATCAGGGCCGCCCAGTCTGAAGGCAAACGCTCCCAACCATGAACAAGGACTCCCAACACATCATGAAATTTATGGGACCTCCACACGTGAAGGAAGAAGGAGGAAATCCTAAAACTGTTGTTCAGGCTTAATAAAGAAGCATCATAACTGTTCATGCCTCTCCGAAAACAGAGATGTGATTATAAATGTTATTACCATGGCAACCACACATGGAGTGAGGTGGCCCCTCGGCGCTGTGGGTCACAGGTAGTGTGCAGATGAGGCAGCAATCTCTGGAGTCACCAGTCGCACGTCCAGAGACTGGTGCACTCATGGAGCACAGGAAGGCCGTCTTCGCGCGGCCGCACCGGACCCAAGAGGAAGGGTGGGCTTCTGCGGCGCAGCCCCCTTGCCGTTGACGGGAACAGACCTTTGCAAAGAGCAGCACGGTCTTCCTGCCTTTTCTGGCATCTAGGATCTGTGGTTTCAGAGCTGAGCACTGGAGCCAGCTTGCCCCGAGAGAGAGGAGGCCTGAGAAGCTTGGAGCCCACGCTGCAGCGAAGGCCGAGAGCCGTTCCACGTCGGGGTGCGCACACGCTGTGTGTGCATAATCGCCCGACCTCGTCCCAGAGAATGCCCGTGGCCAGCAGGGTGACTGGCCGCGCCTCGGCTGGCTGGAGATTTCACTTTCCATGCGCTGGTAAAGCTCCCGCCCTACCCCGAGAAGGGACTCGGCGGACGGTATGGGAGGCAGAGCTGGGAGTCGTGACGCTGTGGCCGATGGGGCGGCTGGCTGCACCGGGCTGCACTCAGTGCTGCTCAGTCACGGCGGCAGGTGGGTCCCGTGACCCCGTTTACAGGGGGGACACTGAAGCCCAGGGAGGTTTGGGAGCCTGCTCAGAGTCACAGCTCATAAGGTTTCCAAATCTAGACTTGAACCCAGGAAGTCTGGCTTCTGGGCCAGTGTTCCTAACATCTGTGCTCTGTCGTCTGGTAGTAGAGCTGTTGGGTATGCTTACGCGGCACGCAGATTCGTGCAGAAACGATATCGCCGCAGATCCAGCACCGGGGACGCCTGGGGGCTCAGGCAGTTGAGCGTCTGACTCTTGATTTCTGCTCAGGTGTCGATTTCATGGTTGTGGATTCAGGCCCCGCGTTGGGCTCCACACTCGGCATGGAGCCTACTTAAAAAAGAATTTCCCCATAATCGTGCCCTGCTGTGACTGTGGACTCACGCGCGTACCTTTTACACGGCTGGAGTCAGTGCCGCGCGGGCTGCCGTGGACCTTCCCTCCCTCGTACACCTCACGACAGCGGATGGCTTCTGTGGGGCTGCTGATGGTAACCGGGGTCAGCAGCCACGTGCACCTGTCCTTTCGTTTCCTTTGAACTCTTGGCTTGGGACAAGTCCCTGGGACCAGACCCGGCTCTTGCCGTTTGTCCACTGACCAGAGTTGCCGCGGGCTGCCTGTGATGGGCGCCAGGGAAGGGGCAGGCCCAGCGGAGCCCAAGAGGCACTGAGTGTGGGGCCCAGGAAGGAAGAGAGGAACTGAAACGCTGGGGGAGTCGGTCTGGTGTTAAAGGGTATTTGCAGAGAAAGTGCTGTGGGCAGCGGGGGAGGCTGGGCCGTCAGCCATGAGGGAGCCACGGGGCCAGCCTGGGAGTCACGCTCCAGCCCCAAAAGCTGGGCAAGGGACCCTGGTACCTTCCTCTGTGACTCCTGTCTGCTGTTTAAGCTAAGAGGAAGATATTATGGGCTTTCTTTTCACTTGATATGTATGAGTACAAAAGCCTGTGGTTCTTCTGGAAATGCTCTGGGATATATCATGTTTTAAAGTGTAGCTGACAAGACATTCTTGTTTCTTTTCCCTGGAAGCAATTGCATCTTCAAAGAAATGCCCTCTGTGAGATTCCTAAAGATTTCTTCCAGTTACTGCCAAACCTCACTTGGTTGGACCTCCGCTATAACAGAATCAGAGCGCTTCCTTCTGGGATTGGGTCTCACAAGTAAGTGGTATGTTTGTATTTCCAGATTTTAAGAAACCATCATGTGTTAAAATGTCTGAGTGCCTGTTCTTTTGCTGCTTAGCTCCAACTCCTGATTGAATTTTGATTTCAGTGTAGAAGCATTTAATGCTATTTTTAAAGCCAGCTAATAGATGCGGTGGTTGATGTACCAAACGCACGTAACTATAGTTATAATGTAGGATATTTAATAGCACAAAGAATGCCGGTAGTCACAGTGCCTTTGCGGGGCCAACAGTGAGGTCTTTGCAACATCCGGTTCCAGCTCTGACTCTCATCATGCGAAGCTGCCGGAAGGGTCGGGCATGTGCCTGATGATCTACAACCAGCCTCTCTGCTCCTGAGGGCCTGCAGGTACCTATTAGTTTCTGATAAATAACAAGAAATGCTTTCCATTTTGGAAAGCTGGAAACCCCTAAGTAAGGAATGCCTGTTATCGGCCACATTCCCGCCGCTCTGATCCCGGGTTTTCCTGGCACCCCCACGTCTGGGACAAATGCCGTGCCTCCCTCCTCCTCACGTGGCCCTGGCCGGCAGCCCAGGATCAGCCGGCCTCCCTGGGAGGTGCCGGGAGGTGAGTGCCTCCTGGGCAGAGGAGAGCACACGCATAGGCCATGGGGGTGTGCGCAGGGCAGATGTGGGGGACGGCGAGGAGGCCCCTGTGCTGGGACCCAGGAGGGCTTGCAGTGTTGGGCTTCATTTTGAAAGAGCTTGGGAGTCACGGAGGGTTTGAATGGAGAGGGGTGGAATTCGACATGGCTTTGAGTTCACTCTGTACGGAGAGGGTAGCGGGCCGCCGGTTAGGAGGCAGCAGCCTGGGCAGGGCTGACAACGCAGAGCTGCAGGGCACTTGAGAGCCTGTGGGTTTTGGGTTGGATGTAGGGCGTGGGAGGAAGACAGGTATCCAAGGGCAGCCCCCTGTTCCTCCATGAGCAGCCGTGTCCGCAGAGAGCCGTGCAGCTGCCGGGAAGCGTCAGACTGGGGGTCCGTATAAGGCCCTTCACTGGCCTGACCTGTAGCTCCCTGTTGTTCAGAGTAATTTTTAGGAAGTGAGTATTTTGTCACATGTCACAGTGAGAGAAAATCTCTGTGAATCATTTGTGCCTTTTCAGGCTCTGCAAGGAAGCAGCTAATTTCTGATGCTAAGCTGGGGTCTCTGGCAGGGGGAATCAGAGCCAGGAGCCGCCTTCCTGGAGCTCTTGGGATTGTTGGGGTCTGCAGAGCACATCGCCTGCCGTGAGTCGTACCACTGGACGCACAGAACTGTGTCCTTGGCCCCAACCAGGGCTGTGTGGCGGGTGGCCGAGCCTTCCCTGGGCCTGCGCCCACCGTGTCCCTTCCAGCTTGACGGCCTCGTGAGTCTTCTGAGCTTGTGGTTCAGGTGGGCTGGGAAGGCTTTGTTCTTCCCAAAGTCCTCATCTTCTGTGTTGAGGATGATTTAGTGCTTTCTGTCCAAGAGTTGTGGTGCTCACACAGCCCAGGAGATGGATTGCTACTCAAAGGGTAAATAAACAAAAGCCCATTCCCCAAGCACTGCTCTTTCCTATAAAATAAGTCTACAGTCCTCCAGTTTTGATTTTGCCAGTCAAAGCCAGCTGCTTAGTATTGTTTAAGATATAATTTTACGTGTGATTTATAGCCCATTATATCATTAAAATTAGATCAGCTTGCTGAAGAGGTGAAACACATTAATCAGAAATGTTAAGTAATTATGGGCTTCTTAAAAGCCTTAAACTTTCCAAAAAGCCTAATTAAAGCAATGCCAGTGTTAATGTTCTCCCCCCATTGTCTTGGCCGGGTGAGCTCGTGAGCAGAGAGAGCGAGAACGTGTGTACGTCAGTATTTATGCCTCCTTAAGCCAGCAGCTGCGACTCAGCTCGTGAATGTGTATGTTCAGCAGGAAGTCGCTGACATAACCCGTGGATTACTGATAGGATTTACAGGGTCAACATTTATCAGTTTATTATTCAAAGTGTGCACGAGAATATTCGAACAGATCGTTGCCCTGGTAAGCTTTCTGGTGGATGGTTGGTTGCCGTGGTCTCCGCCCACCACAGCAGACCCCCAGGCCAGCAGGCCGGTGGGCGGGGACGGCCTGACAGACAGGACCTGCTGTTGGGCAAGTCCAGGGCACCTGCCCACCTGCCGCCCGGTCTGCGGCATCTGTCCACCTGACGCAGAGCAAGCGCTCGCCCATCCCCGGCCTGTTTTTTGTATTACACAACTAAAAGGGGCTGAACCAAAAAGCAGTAGTTGAAGTGAGAACATTGAAATAATTCATTTTTGTGTACATCAAGAAAAGTTTAATCTATAAAGTCTGTTCCTTTAAAATTTCAAATAAAAAGGAAAATCCAAGGGAGTAAATGAAAAGAAAACTGCTAATCCTCAAGTAATCTGATTTTCCTTTGGGGTTGCCAATCTAAAAATTAAACTTAATTTAACTGGAATAATAGAACTCTCAATTGTATGTCTGTGAAATTGTCTTTTTCCTTTCAAATCCTGGGGACCTTGGTCCGTTGTGATGTTGGATTTTAGTTTTTTCACCTTTGAAGGTGAAATGAGGCTTGAGATGGCCTCCCTCCACCCACAGTGTTGATTCATTTATGGGATTTGTAGGTGTGCTCAGCTGCTCCTCTCTTTTCCTTTGGGAAAGGAGGGTTGAAGCCAGGGGGCACAGCTTGGACCCCACTCCAGCCACTCGGTCCCCCTGCTGGTTTCCTGGGGCTGCTGAGGTCAGCGATAGAGGAGAAGGCAGCTGGGGGCTTTTCCCCAGGGGCTTGTGAGGTCTTCCCCACCGTGGCAGGCAGCCAGCCCCACACGGTCAGCCTCCCTGCATGCCTGGCCAGCCGACCCACTCTCTGCTGTGGTGGGGTGTGCCGGCTGGCAGACCCGTCCCTGGAGATGAAACAGTACGGTGGATTCAACAATTTTCCCAAAGTCCTGGGAGGCCTAGGGTGATGCAGATACAGAGTGGCCGGGGTGGGAGGGGCCTTGCCCTCTGCCTGGACGCCCATCCCCTGGGCTAGAAACATGGTATTTGTGTTTTTTTTATACCAGATTTCAGCTGGTGGTCCCTAAAAAGTAAAGGAGAAAAAGAAATTGATCCTTTGTGTATGATACAGTCTTAAGAATTAAATGTGAAAAACAAAAGAAGCAGAATAGGGTAAAAGGGGCAAGATAGAGTTTAACACAATATATTCATTTTTCCATATCATTCAGTTAGTTACTTTTTAGTGGGCACCTTGTATCCTATCTCTCCACGGTACATTTTGTGCGAGATTTTGTAGGAGATGTTACTAGGTGTTAGTAGGGAAGGGATCTGGAGTCAAAGACGTGGAGAAACACCCCTTATTCCTCCTTGCCATGGTCTGAGACTTCCCAGAATCCTTCGCTACGAATTACTCACCCCCAGCAGGGTGGGTGTGCAGCGCAGCAGAACGCTCCCGAGCATTTTGACCAAGGAAGCTTGCTCACAGGGCATGTCAGAGTGCTGGATCCCTCACCGCACACCTCAGGAAGCACTGGAGATCAGCAGTCGCAGCACCAGTCCCCCTGCAGGGCGGTGTTGCCCCCACTGGAGATTTGGCAATGCTGGGAGATTTCGTGTTGTCATGGCGTGGGGAGGGGGTCCTGTTGGACTGGTGGGGAGAGACCAGGATGCTGCTGGACACCCCACAGGTGCAGGACAGCCCCCCCAACAGAGAATCCCCTAGCCTTGAATGTCATTGTGCTGAGAAGGCAGGCCTGGCCCACTGCTGAGCCCGGGGCCACGTTTGCAGACATCCGTGGGCCGCACATGTGGCAGCAAGCGTGTTTGCCTGCATGGATGGTGTCTCCTTAAAGAGGCAGCAGGGGAAGAAATTTGATGGTGTATTTTGGAGATGGTCATTTCATTTTTTGCTTTTTAAATTATGTATTTTTTGTTTTGTTTTAAAGGCATTTGAAAACTTTGCTTTTAGAAAGAAATCCTATCAAAATGTTGCCTGTGGAGCTGGGTAAGTGTTCAAACAATAAAATAAAAGCTGGTTTCAAAATGCTGCCTTTTTAAGTTCATGGAACCTGTAATGGGAACATAAGGCAAGTCATAGGGGGCAAGCTGGCTTGTACTTAAATCATCCCCTTTGCTTCCTCCTTCCCGGGCTCTCAGATAGCACAGCTCTCGAGAGCTGTTAATGTTGTAATGGATATTCTAGAAAGTATGGCACATAAACATAGGGTAAGAAATAATAAAAATGAAGGGCTTTGGAGCCCGGGCACAGCTTAAGGAAAATCAGCATCAGTGCTGCTCTGTGGAGTCGTGATCCCTCCTTCGTGCCTCCCTCCCTGGGAGCCCGCGGGTCCGGACCCACCCTCTGCTTGCTTTCCTGGAGAGCTTGCCGCTGACGGCTGCCTGACAGTGCACGTTTAAAGGGCCCTCCTTCTGAACTTTCCACAAGTTGAATCATAACCAATATGAATTCCTGGTGATACGCAGTTTTGGCTCAGCACCGTGCTGCTGGGGTTTATCCGTGGGGATGCGTCTGAGCGTAGTGCCTTCATTTGTATTCATCTTCCCTGCTGTAAATAACGAGGAGGAGGAAACAGAAGACGATGTTCTCTGTTCTGCATCTGTTTGTCTCACAGACTTCTGCTCTTTACTATCTTTGTTTTTTTAGGTTTGATTTGCTGTTCTTTTTCTAACCAATTGAGTTGGAGGCTTAGATCACTGATTTTTTTTAAAAAAGACTTTATTTATTTGACAGAGAGAGACAGAGAGAGAGAGGGAACACAAGCAGGGGGAGCGGGAGAGGGAGAAGCAGACTTCTTGCCGAGCAGGGAGCCCGATGCGGGGCTCGATCCCAGGACCCTGGGACCATGACCTGAGCCGAACGCAGATGCTTACCTGACTGAGCCACCCAGGCGCCCCCTTAGATCACTGATTTTAAACCTTTCTTCCCTAATCTATGCAGTCACAACTATGATTTCCCCGCAGTGCTGCCCTGGCTGTGCCCACAAACCTCAACATGCAGCATCTTTATTATCGCTCAGCTCAAAATATTCTCGAATGTACTGTGACCCATGGGCTCTTTGTGTTTTGCTTCACTTAACACACAATGGGAGATTTTCTAGTCTCTTCCTTCTGTTGAATTCTAATTTAATGCTACATGTACTGTGTAATTTTGGTTATTTGAAACTTGTTCAGGTGTGCTCTCTGGCCCAGGGTACGTTCTGTCTGGTAAACATCACCTGGTGCACTAGAGAAGCTTGTGTATTCTCAAGTTGTTACTTGATGTGATGTTCTATGTATTGAGTTAGGTCAAGTTGCTTAATCACAGCATTCAAATTATCTACATCCTTTTTTGTCTGTTTATTTTGTCAGTGCCTGAAGGACTGTGTTAAAATCTTGAACTATGTGCATTTGTCTGCCTTTCATTTTAGATCTGTCAGCTTTTGCTTTATGTATTTTGATCTTATGTTATTGGTTGAATAGAAATTTGGGATTTTTATATTGTTATTTTTGTTACTCTGGTGTGTGTAGTAGTACTGCACTGTGGTTTTCATACGTGTTTCTCTGATGGCCAGTGACGTGGAACTCTGTCGTATGCTTACTGGCCATTCAATATGTATTAGTGTGGCCACTCCAACCTTCTGCTTACTCTGTGCATGGTATATGTTTTTCATTCTTATACTTCCAACCTGTCTGTATTTACAATACATTGCTAGTATTGTAGAATATATTTGGGTTCACTTTTTATCTAGTCAGACAATCTCTGCCTTTTTAATTTTTGTTTTTATTTTTTTTAAAGATTTATTTCCTTAATACGGGACAGAGAGAAAGCGTGCATGTGCATATGCACAAACAGGGGGAGGGGCAGAGGAGAGGGAGACAAGCCGACTCTCTACTGAGCAGGGAGCCCAAGGTCATGACCTGAGCTGAAACCAGGAGTCGGCTGCCCGATCGACTGAGCCACCTGGGCACCCCTATTTTGTCTTAATTCTTAATGGATATTGCTGATCTAGAAATACGGGTTGGATTTTTTTCATCTAGGACTTTAAGGAAGTTCCACTGACCCCAGGCCTCAGAGGTCATTCATTCTTTGTTCTTCTTTATGAACTATGTTGTTGGGCTCTGGTTACTTTCAAGATTTCTCTGTATCTTTGCGTTTCAACAGTTTGACTATGAGGTACCTAGCTGTGGTTTTCTTTGTATTTATCCTCCTTGGAGTTTGTTGAATTTATTCAATTTTTAAATTCACATCTCTTGCCAAATTTGGGACATATTTTGGTCATTAAGACTTCAAATATTTTTCTGCTCCTGTTCTCTTTTTTTTACCTATTTGTTGGAACTTTTGTTATTGTCCCACAGATCACTGACCTTCTGTACACCTTAAAGGTCATTTTTCTGCTCTTCAGAGAAGATAGATAAACATTTTCAAGTTTATGAGTCTTTCCTATCATCTCCGATTGGCTGTGAACATTGCCTAGTAATTTTTTTTCAGATACTGTGTTTTCAGTCTTAGAATTTTCATATTTTAATAGTTCCTATTTTTCTGCTGAGAGTTATTTTTTCATTTGATATAAACATATTTTTCCTTTAATAATTTTTTGGATTATATCTAGGACATTGTGATAGATACATTGTAGAGATTCTGGATTCTGTTATAGTCCTTCTTAGAGTATTGGTTTTTTAAAAATAGGTAGTTAAGTTGAAAGGACTGCGATAGACTCCGAACTCTGGCAGTGGGCAGTAGCTATGGCCATGCTGTTCCCAGCCTGTCCAGTGCTTGGGAAGTTCAGGACTGTGCCACGGATTTGCACACAAAACATGTACACGGAGACAGAAGGCTCTCCTCTGCAGTCCTCTTCTTCCTGGATCCACGCCCTCACTTGTTAGCTGCTGTGGTAGCCCTACGGGCCGTCCTCTGGCGCTGCAGGTCACTACGGCCGTATGGGCTTCTGTCTGTTACAGCTGCCCTGTGCAGCGCAGAGAGGCCTACAGATACTGCGCTCTGTGTCTTTCTCTCTTGAAGCTGTCGTTCCGCCTCTAGTTTCTGCCTGCTTCTAGTTTCTGTCTTGCCCAGTTTCTGCAAACTAGCAGAATCCCCTCATTGAACCGTGTGTAGTGTTACTCAGTGCTTCTCTAGACACCACGTGCACGTCCTTGACCGATGACCGTCTGCAGAAGCGAGCGCTCTTCCCAGTGCCGCCTCCCTACCTCTGTGCTAGTGTTTTCATAGATTTTGCTTTTATGTCTTGCTATAAATCCAGCAGATACATCTTAAGCTGTCAGTATTTATTTATATTTTCTTACATGTTTACCCTTCGTTTTTCAAAGTTCCCTGCTTCCATCTGGGATGACCATCTTGGCCTGAAGATCTCTCTTTGTGTTGTCATTTAGTTTTTTTTTTTTTTTTTTTTTTTTAATTTATTCATGAGAGTCAGAGAGAGAGAGAGAGGGAGAGAGGCAGAGGGAGAAGCAGGCTCCCCGCTGAGCAGGGAGCCCGATGCAGGACTCGATCCCAGGACCCTGGATCATGACCTGAGCCGAAGGCAGACGCCTAACCATCTGAGCCACCCAGGCGCCCCTCATTTAGTTTTTTGGTAATGAATTATTCAAGTTTGATTTTCTAAAAAAGCATCTTTACTGTTCCATCATTTTTGAAGAATATTTGGCTGAGTATAGGAACCCAGATTTCATTTAAAAATATTTGGGGCGCCTGGGTGGCTCAGTTGGTTAAGCGACTGCCTTCGGCTCAGGTCATGATCCTGGAGTCCCTGGATCGAGTCCCGCATCGGGCTCCCTGTTCGGCGAGGAGCCTGCTTCTCCCTCTGACCCTCCCCCCTCTCATGTACTCTCTCTCTCTCTCTCTCATTCTCGCTCTCTCAAATAAATAAATAAATCTTAAAAAAAATAAAAATAAAAATATCTTTATTGGGGCACCTGGGTGGCTCAGTCATTGGGTGTCTGCCTTCGGCTCAAGTCATGGTCCCAGGGTTCTGGGATTGAGCCCCGTATTGGGCTGTCTGCTCAGTGGGAAGCCTGCTTCTCCCTCTCCCACTCCCCCTGCTTGTGTTCCCTCTCTTGCTGTGTCTCTCTCTGTCAAATAAATAAAATCTTTTAAAAAAAATGTCTTTATTGTCTTCTGGCTTCTAACCTCTGTTGAAAAGTCAGCTGTCAGTCTTACTGCTTTTCTTTTAAAATGGATGTATCTCTTTTGTCTGGCTGCTGAAAATTCCTCTCTTCATGTTTAATTTTCAGCAGTTCACCTGTGATGTGCCTGGGTGTGGCTTTCTTTGTATTTACCTTTTTTGCGGCTTCTGAGCTTCTGGAATCTGTTTATTGACGTCTTTAGCCAGATTTGGAAAATCCCTGGCTGTCGACGTTATTTCTGTAGGTCTGGCTTCTTTCTCGTTCTCCTCTCCTCCTGGGCCTCCAATCACATGATGTTGGGATTTTAATTCTGTCCCACGTGCCTCAAAGAAGCTATTCTTTTCCCATGCCCTTTTCTCTTTGTTCCAGTTCACATTACTTCCTGTTAACTTGTCTTGGAGTTCAGAGATTCTGTCTTCTGCCATTAAACTCATTCATTTAGTGCAGTGGTTGTCAGCTGGTCCCGAGGTTGTGTGTGCGGCGGGGAAAGTTTTCAGTTATGAATTCATTTTAGTAACTGCTGCAGGCCAGTTCAGATGAACCACTCTTCCTGCATCAGATGGGAGTATCTTCATTTCATCTGCATTTCTGCAGGACAGTTTGGGTAGATCAGGGCACTTGATCCACAGGATTTTTCGGCCCTCTGAACATGTTGTTCCCTGTCCTCTGGCCTCCACCGTTTTCAACTGGAAGTTACTCTCGTTGTCCCCTTGTATGTCATCCCCTTGTTTCTCTTGTGCTGTTTTCAAGATCCTTTGCTTTTCTATGTCTTTCAGTGGTTTTGATGTTTCTAAGTGTGATTGCCTTTGGCTTATCTTACTTGGTTGTGAACGTCCTAGAAGTTACGCTGATGTCTGCCGCCAAGCTGGGCGTGTTAGCACGTGTCCTCACGTAGCGCTCTGCTCGCCCCCTCGTCCTCTGGGGCTCTCGCTACGTTCCCGTGGGTCAGCATACGTGCTGCTGTCCCATAGGCCTCCGCAGACTCCTGATCTCGTCGTTCCTCGCTCTGGCCATCAGACCATCACTTGTCTCTTCTGCCGTCTCGTATCTGCTGTTGGGTCCCTCCGGTGCGTGTTTCGTCCCGGGCTTTGTAACTTCAACTCTAGAACTGCTATTTGGTTCCTTCTTATAATTTCTGTTTTTGTTGACATTCTATACTTGTTGAGTCATTTTACCATGTTTTTCTTTAATTATTTAAACATGGTTTTCTGCATTCCTTTGAACATATTTGTGACTGCTTTGAAGTTGTTGTCTGCTTACTCCGATATCTGAGCCGACTCGAGGCTAGATGCTAGTGACTGCTTATTTCCTGAGTGTGGGTCACAGGTTCCTTTTCTTTACATGCCTTTTAGGGGTTTTTCTGTCATTGCCAAGAGGCGTGTTAGATAATATAGCAACTTCGTATTCTGATTTTTGTCAGAGGGCTGTTACTGCTGCTTCTATTCATTTTATATTATTTATTTACTTTTGTAACTAGCCTGGTACTTAATCTGTGCAGTCTGCCTTCCCTGCAGACTTTTTTCAAAGCAAATCTCAGACATCTGTCCTGTCGTTTACCCAAAATTCTCAAAAAGGTCTTTTTTTTCTTCTTTAATGTGCAAACAGTATTCTCTCTTTGTTTGATTCCACGTAACAGTGTGTGTAGTTCTGGGCTTTTCCTCTCTCGCGCAGGGAACGTGACCTCACTGAAAGCGCTGAACCTGAGACATTGCCCTCTGGAGTTCCCCGCTCCACTCGTGGTGCAGAAGGGACTGGGCGCTATCCTGGCCTTCCTGCAGATCTATGCTGCCCAGCACTCTGCCCCCCAAGATTTAACTTCTCAAGGTTTGTGGGACAATTACTACAACAAACTGCATTAAAACTGAAGTTAGTGATTTTCAAAGCCAGGACCGGGGAGGCTGTCTCCTCCTTAATGATGTCACAAGGCCTCGCGTGTCCTCTGCTGGACTCACACCGTGTTCATGTGTCTTTGCCGACTTGTCAGAGCTATGCCCTTACTTGGTTCTGTGCTCATGGGTTTGCATTCTCAGTTCCCATCATAGAGCCTGTCTAAGGTGGATTTTGGTAAAAATTCACTGGGTTAAATCAAATGAAACCATTCTCACCACCAAGCTGCCATCAGGCACCTGTTTCAGGAATTACCTGGTCCTTCAGACCACCACTTAACAGCAAGCACAACAGAACGCCCTTACTCCTGTTTTGGTGGGTGCTCATTAAACACTTGATCCCATGTTTTCAACGCACAGACCATCCAGCCGTGCATTCCCACATGCTCATGAGTGAGCACCTAGTCACACTTAGACAAAGTGGAGATAAAAGAGAATTGTAATTGAATGCTCACAAAAAAGTAAGTATTCCAAAAATTTACTTCAGAATATCTAAATTTTTACTACTTAAAATATAACTTCTAGAATTAATAAAATACATATATTTGAAACAGCCGTGATAGTTATATACGTGATCTAATCAAAGCATATAAATAATTAAGTCTATCTCCGTAAACGTAAGGAGCATCCAAAATGATTAGAAGGTGCTGCTGTACTTAAATCATCTTTCTCCCAAATCCAAATAAATGGCCCCAGAATGCCCAATTTTAAACACTGATTGTATTTGCAAGTGTCTTAGTTTGTGTCCCCCAGAAGCAGCTCCCGAGTCAGGAGTCAAGGGCCAGTAATTGATGGGGGATGAGATCCCAGGCGGCAGCGTGGAGGCTGAGCAGGGGGGATGGGGAAGGGAGGAAGCCAGCGCAGGGGAGAAATGGGGCAGGTATGCCCTGGACGCCAGCGCTTGGTCCTGCTGGGTGCCGGGTGAAGCAGGTGAAGCCCCACTGGGCCTCCGCGCTCACACTTCGCCTCTCAGGTGCCGCCCGCATTTAGGGATTTACAGGACCGGGATTTAGAAGGTGACATTTGTCAAGGGCCACTGCTGACCTCAGGCCCCGGAGTTACTCCCAGCACAGCGAGGGGTAGGGCGTGCGTGCGGTGGCAGCAGCACGGCTGGGTTGAGTCGAGGCTTCCCCTGGGGTGGGCACACAGTTCCCCAGCCCTGCAGGCTGCCTTCACACCCAGAGGAAATGCCCAGGCACACGCGTGCAGCTGGGGGCAGGACGTGAGGCCAGCAGGCCCTGGAATGGTGAAGGCCAAGGGCATGTGTCGGCACCCGCGGTCAGTCACGCACCTGTTCTGTCTCCTGCCAGCCTGTCACCGCGAATCATGAACCTCCTTGTTCCCAAAGAGTATACCAGCTTCATCTCTTAATTACGGTTCAGAATCCAGTGCCATCACGCAGAAACCCAAAGCCAAGAGGGAGCCTATGTCAGCATGACCCGTGACCTAATTCTGTCCTGGGGGACGGGGTGCTGCAGGAGGTGGGGGTTACTCGTCCAGAGCTGGTCCGTTGATGAGGGGACGTTTGAGCCTAGTCCTAAAGGCAAGAATATTCTTGGCCAATTTTCTTTCGGGTAATTTACCTAGAGATACAAGTGTTTAAGGTCATCAAAAGTACTGCTAAAGAAAAACAGTAGGCATATGGGCCAAAAATTGACTAGAAATAAAGATATTAAAAGATCTAGGGTGGGGGGAAACAAAAGTTATTTATTTGCATAGATTTATATGGAGTGTGAGGGCCTTGGGGCAGAGGGAGCCTGCCCCCGCAGGCCTTCTATGTAGAGGGAACCTATCCCCCCCCCGCCCCCAGGCCTTCTCTGCAGAGAGAGCCTGCCCTCCCCTCCCCCCAGGCCTTCTCTGCAGAGGGAGCCTGTCCCCCCCACCAGGCCTTCTCTGTAGAGGGAGCCTGTCTCCCGCCCCAGGCCTTCTCTGCAGAGGGAGCCTGTCCCCCCACCCCCAGGCCTTCTCTGCAGAGGGATCCTGTTCCCCCATCCCCAGGCCTTCTCTGCAGAGGGAGCCTATTCCCCCATCCCCAGGCCTTCTCTGCAGAGGGAGCCTGTCCCCCCCAGGCCTTCTCTGCAGAGGGAGCCTGTTCCCCCCCACACCACCAGGCCTTCTCTGCAGAGGGAGCTGGTCACGGGGTTTGAGCTCTGCAGAGCTGGTGTTGGAGTCAGTCTACTAAAACAACATTTTATCCTACTAGTGATTTCACCAGTTACAATGATGAACCTAAGTGAGCTGCCACAGCCCTCGTATTTATCTGAGGAAGAAACTGTGCCTGATGAAGATGCCATTAATTCCCAGGATCAAAAGCGGTTGTTAAAAGAAGAGGCAGTCTTTTTCCTGCCTGTTGAGAAGCTAGACCTGAGTGAACTGAGAAAGTCCACCGATTCCTCGGAAGACTGGCCGGGTGAGGAAGAAATCAAGCGCTTCTGGAAGCTGAGGCAGGAGATCATTGAGCATGAACAAGAAGAAGTGCTTGAAAACCAGCTCTTAGCGATGGAATTGCCTCCAAATCTCAGGGCAGCGTTAAACATGAAGGAGAAAGAACATTCCAGCCCAAGACATGTGCTCAGGTGAGATTTAGAAGCCATGCTGTATTTCCTTGATCTTTCCAAAGTTGTAATATTATTTTGCAGTTATCTTTTCAGACATCAGGCTGTGTCTGGCTGGCTTTTATGGTGCAGTGCATGCTGAGCCTGGTTAGGATTGTGGTTGCCCAGAGCATGGACCCCACGGGGGAGATTACGCAAGAGAAAAACAAGCCCTGTGTGTGTGTGTGTGTGCGTGTGTGCACGCACGTGTCTGTGGACATCGATGCAAAGAGAATACTTACTGGTGAATACAGATCATACGTTCACGGGGGTGAAGCCATTCCAGGGGGACAGGAATTGGCCCCTGGGGGTGCACAGAAGCCTCGTGGTTACTCTGGTTCCCGGCACTGCACAGCTCAGCTCTGTGGATGGCAGGGACGCGTGTCCAGAGTGTCTGTGGGGGTCCAGCTTCGTGGAGGGGCTGTTTGGAGGAGTAAGTCTGAGAGGCCAGGGGCCGGCCCATACTGAGAAGCAGATGGAAACCTTGCATTTACCGCATGAAAGGTGTTCGGAGGTTTATCATATTGTTATTTCACCTGTTCCAAGGCTTGGAAATTCTGTAAAGTCTGAGTAGTGGATGATAGCCTTGGAGGGAGCGGAGGCAGAGGCAGGTGCCCGGCCTGTTTCATGCCTGCCGTGCAGAAACCCCTCCCTCCCTGCCCTTCCTCGGTTGGGTCTCCTCCTGAACAGGGACAGGAGCTTGTCCTGCTGTGTGCTGCCCGGCCTGTCCCGAGCTTCCTGCGAGGCCACTGGTGTTTCGGCCTCGGAGCGAGCCTGCAGCCCTTGGAGCAGGAGCCCCGGGCTGTGGGGCCCTGGGAGGGCACCTCTGTCGTGCCGTCTGTCCCCGTTGGCCCTGCTTGTACATGTTGCATGTTGTGTTCTAGCGCGGGCCATCCAAGGGTGAGTGTGCATCGCTGTGATTGTAGAAGGAAGATGCCCCCCGTCAGGAGCGTCCTGCCTGCCCTGGTACCGTCGCAGCTCGCGGGGCTCCCCCCCAGGAGGCCCCAGGAGAGCAGGGCTGTGGCCATCCGGGAGCACTGGGAGAAGCAGGTGGTGATGGAGCGGCGGAGACGGTGAGTGCTCATCGGCAGGGCTGCGGCAAGGCTGCCGGACGCCCCTGCTCGCACGGGCATCTGGGGCCAGGCCTGCTGGCTGTGAGTTCTCTGGGGAAGGGTCAGTTTCTGCTCTTCGTCCTGCTTGGTCTCGGGCAGGTGTGGGCACAGGCCTCAGGCCGTCATTGCTCCATGTCCTCTCCACCCCGCCTGCCTTCTTTCCTGTCATTTCTCTGACTTCTTACTCTTTCCTAACCCCCCTTGCCCTCCTCCTAATCACCTGGCTCACAGGTCTCTTCTAAGGAAAGGTGTGCGCTGCAGACGTGCGCACAGAGACAGTTCACTCTTGCCCCGCCTCGTTGGCCATGTCGCTGGCTGCGGCGGCTTCGGTCTGCCCCCAGGAGCCTGGCCGGGGCCTGTCCTCACGGCCGCCTCTGTCCTCCAGCTCCGCCGACCACCCGTCTCCACTGTGCTCTGGGCCCCGGGAGGCCGTCCAGCGTGGACTGCATCCACAGCACCCCAGTGCCCCTCTCCTTCTGGCTGGGTTTGGCCAGCGGGGGGCCCCAGCAGGAGGTTGGAGAGGAGGCGGAGAGGGAGGGCAGGGTCTTTATCCCCCCCATGCCTCCCTGTGAATCCGCCTGGGTCCCTCCTCCTGGGGCTTGGGGCGGCTGCAGCCCCTGCCCCAGCCCCGGGCTCCTGCTCTGTCCCTGGGGGCCGTCCGCCACTGCCCATGTGAGTAAACCCTCCTCCATTCTGAAATCATCCCGCGTGAGTGTATTTTCTCTGAGGACCCTGATGGGGACAGACCTGCTGGCAAACGCAACGTGTCAGTGGTGCACCTGCCTCGTCCCCACACCAGACATGCTGTCCAGTGGGGTCCGGTCCCTTCTGTGAAAGGAGGGACAGCTCAGGCCCTCAGAACTGTCAGGGCTCACAATGTTCCCAGCCCTGGGCTGTCATCCGCATGGCAGGGATGCATCCCACGTGTGGCTGGCACTTGGGGGTGTGCTCTGGGCTGCACCTGGAGTCCTGGCCATCCCGGCAGGGTCATGCTGGTCATTGGCCGCAGGTGCCAGGCAGCCAGTCAGCCTGAGCTCAGGCCATCCCCCCGAGGAGCCCCGAAGAGGCCCTTGGCTGGAGTGCAGGCTCCAGGGTGGGCGGTCCTTCTGCTGCTTCTCCACAAGCCCAGGGGGCTTCGCAGGGCCCATCAGGGTCTGAGCTAGTGATGGAGCCCTCCTGGGGCAAAGGCACGGGCTTGACCCTGCCCGCGGGGGCGCCTGGGCTCGCCTCTCACTGTGACGCACCCTTTCCTTACTGCAGGTGGGCCCCCCTCCTCCCTCACGCCAGCCCCTTTCTTGATGGCGTTTCGTGACAGCGCCGCCCCGGCACCGGCCCGTGTGGACCCTGTAGATAAGCACCTCTGCCCTGTGTCCGCGTGAGTCCCGCTCAGTGCCCGCCCCCGGCCCAGCCTGCGATCGGGACGGTGCACGGGAGGGCGTGCAGGGCGCTGGTGCTCAGGGAAGCCCTGGCCACGGCGGGACGTAGGGGCAGGAAGTCGGCTTCCCTGACACAGCACGGCCGGCTCGGGGGCTGCCAGGATGCCGCACTCCTCCGTGGGAGGAAGCTCCTGACTATCAAGGGCAGGAGAACGCTCTCTTCGCGGTTTCTCTGCCGAGATGACGTTCCTTGGCCTCCTTGGTGACCGTGTGCAGAGTCCTGTCCTGTGGCTTGGCCTCAGTACAGCCCGCGGACCCCCGTCGGGCCACCTCAGAGCGTCACCCCTGCGCCTCTCAAGGGGTGGGTCCTTTCCATCCCATTCACACTCAGATGGAGCCCTGTGTCCAGAGGCGCAGCGAGGGGTGCGGTCGTGCAGAGTCACAGCTGGATTTGGAGTGCTGAGTGGTGGGGAGCAGAGAGCCCGGCTCAGCTGGGGGCAGGGGCGCGGCAGACTTTGGGGAGGGCACAGGAGCAGTCTCGCAGGGGAGCGAGGCTGGGGACTCCGGAGTGTGCTGAGGGTGAAGCCCAGGGCCAGCGAGGATTTGCTGGGACCCAGTCCCATCCCCAGAGCTGCAACCACAGCCGAGCCAGGGGTGGGTTTTTATGTTCAGAAATTTCACAAGCGTCTGTTTCTGCAGCCTCGCCTCTGTGCTGTGGTCAGTGAGTCTAGTGGATACTGTTGCAAGGAGGTCACGGTGCAGGGGCAGGGAGGTCACGGTGGTGCAGGGGCAG
>NW_022589731.1:26560075-26755967 GCF_004348235.1 Phoca vitulina
CAGGGAGGTCACGGTGGTGCAGGGGCAGGGAGGTCACCGTGGTGCAGGGACAGGGAGGTCACAGTGCAGGGGCAGGGAGGTCACCATGGTGCAGGGACAGGGAGGTCACGGTGCAGGGGCAGGGAGGTCACCATGGTGTAGGGACAGGGAGGTCACGGTGCAGGGGCAGGGAGGGCACCGTGGTGCGGGGACAGGGAGGTCACCGAGGTGCGGGGGCAGGGAGGTCACCGTGGGGCACGGGCAGGCTGTGCCAGGAGCATGGCGGTGCCCCGGTGGAGGGGATTGGGAGACAGAAGAGGTTCACTGTTAAAAGTGAAACTCGAGCATCTAAGAGGACGTTGACTTGTCAGGGATGCCCTCACGTCTCACGGGGACCTCTGAAGGCCTCTGACGCCCGAGCTGGCAGCCAGAGCCCGGCCGTCTTCTCTGGGGCAGGGTCCTGGTGCCCCTGCTGGTCCCCTGGCACGAAGCCGCGGGACAGGAGCAGACAAGCAGTGCCCGTCTGTCTGTGGGGAGGGATGGGAAAGGGCTTGGGAAGGGGCTCTGCTCGGGGCGCTAATGAGCCACGTGTCCCCCCGCAGAGATGAACGAGCGCTGCGGGAGTGGAGGGAGCAAACCCGGACCAGGAGGATGGCGGAGGAGGCGCCGAGAAAACCCCTGCCTCCGTGGCGGAGTCTGGTACGAGGGGGCCAGTGGGAGGGGTCCTATCCAGTGCCGGAGGCGCTGCGGTCCCCACTGTGCAGATGAAGCCCGAGGCCAGACAGCAAGCAGCCTGGCCACCTTCTATGGGCCCTCTGACGGGCCTGCGTCCTTCCCGTGCGAGGAGTCGGGTCTCTGGCCGGTGGGGTCGGGGGGAAACAAGCACCCCCACCCCGAGGCTGAGGTGTCTCTCTGGGTCTCCTGGGCCATGGTCTCAGCCTGGGCGCCAGGGCGGCGGGCTGTGCGGCCGTCCCCTCTGTTCCCTCATGCCAGTTCCCAGGTCGTGTGCGGCACACTCCACCCTGAGTGCCGCGCGTCTCCCCTGTGTCTCCCCAGCCACCCCACAGGTCTGAACCCAGGCGTCCAGGGTGGCCTGCCTGCGGAGCACGCCAGCTCCCCTCCCCTGTGAGCCTGTCCTGGAGGAGACGGCGCCGGCTCGCACCAGCACCGTCCCGCCGTCCCGTGTCTGGCTGCTGCCTTCCGTGAGGAGGTCACTGTGGCGCACGGAGAAGTCGCTTTGTCCATGACCCGCCCCCCCCAACCCCCCAGCACAGACCTGCTGTTCACGGGAGGGTGGCCGGATTCGCCGGGCCGTCCAGGACAGCCTCCCCCGGTCCTGTGTCCGCCCGCCGTGCGCTTCCAAGTGTGCAGATCAGTTACGTTGTCGGGTGGCTTCTAGGACTGGGCTGAGCTTTTGCATCTGGGGTGAGAAGCCACAGAAGGGATGTGCTTTCTCCCTGCGCGGCGTACCCGGGTTATGGCGCCCACCCCCCTTGGTCCCTGTTTGTGATGCTGCTCCCCCTTGGCGGCCGGGCCATTCCTGGGGGACACTGGGAGGCCCGCAGAGGCGTTCCTGCGCACTTGTGCCTGCCGTCCTCCAGGCGGGCTCTGGTCTGCAGCACGGGGACCCACTGGCACCTTCCTGTCAGGAACCTCACGGTGCCTATGTTGCCTTTGTCCATTTAAACAAAGCAATGGTTTGTTACCCTAAAAAAAAAAAAAACAAAAAAAACCAGTGGAGCCTTTTTATCCACGTGCAGAATTATGGGAGGACACGCACATTTTGGAAGCCAGTGTGGTGGGGATCCCAGGTCCTCAGAGCGCCAGGTGGGGCAGGGACTGTGCCCTTTCCCACGGAATCCATTGGCTCATTCCCTCACCTGCGCTTCTTACGAAGGAGACAGGAGAGCAATTGGTCCTCTCACACATGTTCTGGACCCAAACCCCTGTGTTCTCTGCAAACTGTTAGAGCGACGGCAAAGCCACAGTGACTTGGGAGGAGACCACACTCCCCGCCCTTACCTTGTCCCCTCGCTCGGGAGTGGGCTGTCCTCTGCCCCCCGTGTCGTGGGCCACGTGTTCTGTGCTCCGTGTCTTCATGGTATGTGTCCTGTCCCCTCTGTCATGTAAACATTCAAAATCCGTGTTTCCCCACTTTAGGAACAAGACTTGCACAGGTAGACATTCTTAAGAATGCCTTCAGAGCTTTATTATAGCAAAAAATTGGAAACAATTTAAATGCCAGGAGATGGGGTGGCTCTAAGTAAATTGTATCCCAATTTCGGGTTACCCCTGTGGCCGCGGGGAAGGATGAGTTGGCATGGTACCTACTGACTCGAGTGTCTGGAAGAAATTCTTACAAGTTAAAACAGCCCAGGTTGAGAGAGCAGAGGAGACTCACGCTGGTCTGTGAGAACACGCCATGGCCTGAGAACTACGTTTGTCCCTTGTCCCCACAAGGCTGCAAAACCCCATGGGACCTGGGGTGGTGGCGTGTCTTGTTATTCATAATGAGCCCCGGGGAGCACAGCTGAGTTTATGCGGACTGGGGACGCAGGGTGGGCCCTACAGAGCCTGGCCACGTGGCTGGTCACCAGAGGGTGTGCGGCTCCGCACCCTGCCCGGCGCCTCGTCCTGTGCAGCTCTCCGGAAGCTGTTCCTGAGTCACAGCCTCTGCGTTGGGTCGGTGCGCGTGAGCAGCTGTGTCTCGGAGTTCCGCGAGCCACTCTGGCGAGTTACCGACCCCGCAGGGTGGTGGCAGCCCTGCTTGGTTGCCGGTCGGCCAGCAGCGTAGGGGGCAGCCCGGCCCTGAGGGACCGAGCCCTCTGCCTGGGGGGCCTGCGCCACCCTCCGCCCCTGGTGTCAGGATGGAGTTCTGCTGTGGGCTCCTGGGTGGAGCGCTGCCGCACGTGCGAGAAGCCAGCCCACGGTGGGCGAGGACGTGGGGGTTCCGTGAGCTGTGGGAGCCGAGCCAGGAGCAAGCCCCCAGCCATTGACCTCCTGCAGTGTCGGTGCTGACCGTGTTGTGCAGCCAGCCCCACCCTCCGGCCCCACGACTCGTCCTCCCAGACGGAAGCTCGCTCCCCATCCCCTCCCCCGCCCTGGTGCCCACCGTCTCGTCTCCGTCTCGTTTCCGTCTCTGACTGTGCCGGCCCCGGGGACCTCACGAAGGTGGGGCACGCAGTGCTGGTCCTTCCGTGTCTGGCTTCTTTCACTCGGCATCAGGCCCTCGGGGCTGCTCCTCGCAAGGCTGAGACCCTCCTCCCTTCCTCCCTTCATCCTTGTGGACGCTCGGGCCCCTTCCAGCTGTGTGTGAACCATGCTGTTGGGAACACGGGGGTGCAAACATCTGTTCCAGTCCGTGCGTTCAGTTCTCGGAGGTGGGATCGCTGGAGCTAACTTCTTGCACGTGGTTAGTTCTAGCTGGAAATATGACTTCTTGATACTCTGTAAGAAGGAGGGTATCCTGTGATGTATAATTTGTGAACCACGTAGAGGTACTGTACACAGTCACTGTTGTATTTTATAGCATGGAAACTTCAGAGTATTTGTATAACCTGGAATGACACAAAATTTCATAAATCAAATAGGAAATAGAGAAGCTCTGAAACTAAAAATAGAAAATTTTAACTTCCTAAAACTGAAATTTCTAGATGGACTAAAATACCATAAAGTCAAAAGATACAGGAACCTATTTGTAACGTGTTTGAGACATAAGGTTACTATCTATGACGAATGACTACAAATAGACTTTTTTAGATTAAAGAATCTGATAGAAAAGTGGGCAAGGGGCAGTCCCCAGAAGGGGAAAGCTGACAGCGGTCAGCAGGATGGGAGCTCGGGAGCTGTGGGGGCGACGCCCTCACCCAGCCACTCGGCAGGGCCACGTGGGACCGACTGCGGGGACGGAGGCTGCCACGGCATGGGGAAGTAGCTCTTTAAGTTAAACATGCGCACTTCTGTGAGCTTCTGGTAGTTTGTGCTTTGACAGCAGCAGCCCAATCACGGGCACCTGCACACAGAGGGACACGTCTGTGGATTGCGCGGTCCTCTGCAAGGTGACTGCGTACCAGTGAAAGCCCTGCGTGTCGTCCCCAAGAAATGGCTGCGTCAGGCTCTGTCCCCGCGCAGAAGGGCTGTGGGCCAGCAGGGCGCCACCCAGCCACCTTGTTTCCCACCCTGCCCCTGGTCCTTGCTCTCAGCAGAGGACTGGGTGTCTGGGAAGTCTTCCTCCTCTGTGTTTTGTACAGATAGTAAAATGTGGCTGGGGACTTCTTTCCAAGTAATGTACTTTTATACTAAAAAAAAATTAAGTTGCATGTCTGACTTTAAAAAATACCTACTAAATTTACATGTGTTCTTCTCTTCCTGTTGGAATAATGTTTAAGAGAGTCCTCGTTATGTAAAAGTGGGCCAGCTCCCGCCCTCCCCTCCGCCTGCCCCCCACCGCGTGGGGTGTTAAGCGTCTTCTAAGGGTCAGGCATGTGATGACCAGACAGGCCCTGGTAATCCACTTAGAGGTGCCGTGGCAGACGAGACCGTTGCAGGCACCGTCTAGGTAAGCGCTACATTGATCCCACCAGACTCCAGCTGGAGGAGCCCCCGTAGGAGAGGTTCAGCACCTGCCTCACCTTCCCCTCCGCAACCTTCGCGTGCCCTGTCCTCTCCTCTGCCCAACTTTCTAACACCCTAGGGGGCACGCCTCCTCAGAGCAGGTACACAGGCACGTGCAGACAGAAGCACAAATACACACAGGTGCACACATAGGTGCATTCAGGTACACGCACACACGGATACACGGGCACAGGTACACGCACACAGGGATACACGGGCACAGGTACACGCACACAAGGATACACGGGCACAGTACACGCACACAGGGATACACGGGCACAGGTACACGCACACAGATACACGGGCACAGGTACACGCACACAGACACACAGGCACAGGTACACGCACACACAGGTACACGGGCACAGGTACACGCACACACGGATACACGGGCACAGTTGTGCACACTGGGATCTGCAGGAACAGGCACACACAAGTACTGACACAGGTGTGAGCACACACGGGGGCCCGTGCACACACACACACACACACACGCACACACACGGGAGCCCCCTGAGGTGGGCAGAGATCAGTCTGGTTCTCAGACTTCATCCCCGAAAGTGGGGGAGTGTTCGAGATCTCTCACTCCTCTCCACCTGCGTCCCGTGGACGGTGCGGGTTTTCACTTGGAATCACAGTGCGCCGTATCCAAAAAAGCCAACTTTGAAGTACTTCTCGGGTTTCAACGTTTATTTGTGCGGGTCCGTGATGTCATTGATCTAAGAGCCGTGATTTTATGACACACGTAAGGACCCGACTCCTCCTTCCCCCCGCTTGTCAGTTGTGGGGGGTGCTTACGCATTAGCTTGAAACTCAGCAGTCGGCAATATAGTGGCGTCCACTGGAGAGACTTGGGGCCCACATGGTGTGTTTTCTGTCTGTTGTGAGGACAGAACTTCTGGCAGGGATCACCTTCCAGGCGTGCCCGGCACCTCTGCGCCCTGCGCCCCGCCCTCCCACGGCCAGGGGCTGGCCAGGCCCAAGGTGGGAGTGGGTGGAGCGTGGCCTCCTCAGGACAGCCACCGATGGGCCTCCTCACAGAGGAAGGACGAGCCCAATTACCCCGGGCGCTTGGCTTTGTGTGAACGGCAGTGTCCCCTCGGATTCCTGAAAACATCTTGTGTTTTCCCAGGTGGCCTCAAAGATTCCCTTTGCCACGGATTTGATAGATGATGAGAAAATGCCAGTGAATCCGTCTGGAAAAATGAGGCCAAGCAAAGAGAAGTCGTCAGGAGCAAGTAAAGACAAGAGGTTGGTACCTGGGATCCAAGTTCCGCGGCCCTCTGCAGACACTCACCGCACCAGGGCCCGTGGGCAGCAGCGGAGGACCTGGCCACCCCCGCGGCAGGCTCCGGGGAGAGGAGCGGGCCCGCAGGGAGCAGCAGCTGCTGGGGGCCTGGCGTCTCTGTCGTTTCCTGTGTTCGCGCTTCGGGGGTGTGCTTGCTGAGCCCCGATGCTGACCTAGCGTCTGCCCCCCGGGAATGCCCGCTGAGCCCCTCACCCATCCCCAGCTGCTGCGAGGCTGCTGTCTGTATGGTGACCCACCTGAACTAAATCTGTGTGTGTGTGTGTGTGTGTGTGAGTGTGTGCACATGCATTTTGCCAAGGAACTGCTTTCTTCTTGACTCTTCGCACATGAGACACTGATGCTGTGATTCTGCTCTTCTGCACCCAGCACCGCCCCCCCAGGCATGCTGGGAGAGCCACGGGTGGCTGGGGGCACTGCTGGAAGGCCCTGGGGCTTCAGCACCGTCTCCTGGGCCCCTCTTGCTTCCCTAGCTGCTCCCTTCTGACCTGCACCAGCCCCGCCTTGGGCGCCGGAAGCCTGAGTGGAAGCGAGCTGTGGGCGTGGGTGGGGGACTCCCAGGCTCGCGGGAGGACCGGCCTGGCCACCTGGCCTGCACCTGCTGGCCCTGCCCACCGCTGTGGGTTTCAGCGCTCTGGACACCAAGCGTGGTTTGAGAGGCCTGGAGGAAGGTCGTCATGGTGTGACACGTGAATGGCAAAGGGCTGTTCTTTTCTGGGGAGTCATTGCTCCTCCGTGCCTAGAACACTTGGGGACAGTCTTGCAGGTCCGCACACTGGATGAACCCCCAGCCACGTGGAATTGCTTAGATGAACATGGACAGCAAATGTCTCCTCCCAGCTCATGAGCGTCACTGTCAGAAAGCCCCTGGCCTCCGACCACCCTGTAGACAGGGCTTTACCGAGAACCAGGGTCAGAGGTGCGGACACTTGGAGTCTGTGTGGGGCAGGACTGGGGGCTGCTGGGAGGAGCGAACGAAGCCAACGCAGAGCCTGCTGCAGGTGTGGGGCTGGGGTCTTCCGGGAGGCCCTGGCCGAGGGGGAGCCCGCTGTGTTCCCAGCAGACTCAGCCCAGACTCCTCGGCCGGCGCGCATGCTGGGGCACTGCGGCCCTCCCACGCACCCTTCCAGAATGCTCTGCTGTTCTGAGCCTCCTTGTGCTAAAAGCAAAGAATATATATTAGCCCAAAGCCCTGATATTGGCAGAGAAATCTAAATTTCTCTGGGCTAATATAATATGTAAATCTAAATTTACATCTAAAATCCTAATTTAATACATCCTGTTTAAGGATTTATTACAACTGTGTATTTCCTTTGAAAACAAAGACCTTCCCCTGCACGTGGCTTTCTGTGCATTTTCCTGAATGTGTCATTTCTTACCTGGATTTGAAGTTTAAAACATAGTGTGTGTTCTCGCAGCTTCTAACCACCTGGGCCTGTCTGAGCTGCTGCCTGGAGGGGGAGCAGGTGGCCTCTCATGGCCTCTCATGGCCCCACCATCACTGCGTCGTCACCGCGTCGTGACAGCCCCTGAGCCCCCGGGACCGCAGTGTGGCCTGGAGGAAAAAGGAAAATTCTCTCTCCCCTGTTGGAAGAGGAGTTTCTGAGACTCGACTTGATGTGTAAAATCCTTTCCTTTACCCTTTGTTTCCTCAGTGCCTTCCGAGCGGGGCGTCTAGAAGAAAACCTAAAACAGCACATTCAGAAAGTACACAAATGCAGAAAAGGGCTTTAGGGGATGGAGCCACTCGAAATCAGGCAGGCTGCGCAGGATTTGGAGATTGTAAGTATTTGTCGGCTGTGTGTAAAAATTAACTGTTCTGGGGAAAATCAAAGGGAACTTGCCACATGCATGTTCTCTCCCATGACGGGGAGCGTTTACCGGGCCTCATGGCGAGGGCGTGCCCAGGATCATGGTTAGAGGGCAGGAAAGTGTTTTCGTGGCACGTGAGCCCACAGATGTGTTGTGCCACCACTTGATCAGTGGAGACAGATAGGGACGTGTCTGTGGGGTCCTCGCCCACGTTTCGTGCCCAGCACAGCCTGGCGGGGCCGTGAGAGGGCCTGGCCGCAGCCGGGCGCAGGCTGACCCTCCGGTGTCTGTGTGGCAGGGAGGCCGGCCTCTTCACATGCGTCTGTCTGTTCGCGGGTACTAGTACGCACCGCTGTGTGTGCAGAAATGACTGGGGTCATGAGAGGGATGCCGTGGTCAGGAAGGCAGCTTTCCGCCCTGAAGGACGCACAGTTACCGACCCAGCCGGTGGAGGGAACCCGCTGTCCTCCCTAGAATGACCGAGCTCAGAGAGCCTGTGTAGGCTGACCCGGATGTTTCCGTGCCCTTCCTGCTCACAGGGCAGGAGGACACGCCTGCTCTCCCCGGCCGGCTGGGCTCTGGTCTGCGAGTCTCACCCCCGATGCAGTGGCTCAGCACTGCCTGTCGGAGGGCTCGTTGTCACCTCTCTCTGTGGACCCGGGGCAGGACGGGGAAGGTGGGAGTGCAAGCGAAGGGCCTGGGCCATGTCATAGGGACCCCCCCCATCAGACTCTCCCCTCTTCTTAGAATCTTTTCCTTCCCAGCCCAGAGAACTGTACCTGCCTTCAGGTGAGCTTTATTCTTCCCAAATCTGTTGTCTACAGCTGTAACCTCCTCCTTAAACACCCCAAACTCTACCACGACTTCTAAACATCTGTGTCTCAAGCTTCACATTGTGGGAGAGTGAAAAGTCTGTTTGGTGTTAGGAACAACTCTGTGCTCACAAACCTAACATGAAATGGACCAGTTCCCTGAGCTCACACAAGAAGGAATATATGATTGGAATAGATTGATATCCGTTAAAGAAATTGAATCAATAATAATTTTCCACTGGGTTCACTGGTGAGTTCTATCAAACATTTAAGGAAGAAATTATACCCACTCTCTATAATCTCTTCCAGAAAACATAGGCAGAGGGAAAAAATCGTAATTCATTCTGTGAGGCCAGCATTACTCTAAATCAGAACAAAGGTGTTACATGGGAGGAAAACTACAGACCAATATCTCTCCTGAAAATTGATGCAAAAATCCTCAATAAAATATTAGCAAATCAAACTTAACAATATATAAAAAGAATTATACACCATGATCAAGTGGAATTTATCCCAGGTGTGCAAGGGTGATTCAGCATTTGAAGATCAATTTATATAATGCTAAAGAAGAAAAATAACATGATCATGTCAGTGGATGCAGAAAAAACATTTGACAAAATCCAGCACCTATTTGTGATAACAGCTTTTAGCAAACTAAGAATAGAGTGGAACTTCCTCAACTTGATAAAGAACATGTACAAAAGCTACTGTGAACATCATACTTCATGGTGAGAAACTAGAAACTACCCTTTCCCCTGAAGATCAGGGACAAGGCAGGGACATCCCTTCTGAACATTTCTGTCCAGCATCACACTGGGAGTCCTAGCTTTTGCAACAAGACAAGAAAGGGAAAAGATATACAGGTTAAGAAGCTAGAGCTAAAACTGTCTTTGTTTTCAGATGACATAATTGTCTATGTAGAAAATCCAAAAGAATTGACAAAAATACTCCTACAACTAATAAGTGGTCATGGCAAGGTTATAGGATCCAAGGTTAATATATAAAAGCCAATTGCTTACCAATACATCAGCAAATAAGTGGGAGTTGAATTTAAGAACATATCATTTACATTAGCACCAAAAAATGGTGCTAGGTACAAATCTAACAAAATATGTACAGGATCCATATGAGAAAAACAAAACTGATGAGTGAAATCAAAGAAGAACTAAATGAATGAGAGGAATCCCATGATCATGGATGGGAAGACTAGAGATTCAACACAATCCCAATCAAAATCCCAACAAGTTATGTTGTGGGTATCGACGACCTGATGCTAACGTTTAGATGGAGAGGAGATACGGGCCCAGAATCACCACAAATACGGAAGGCGAAGAACAAGGTTGGGGGACTGGCATTACCCGACCTAGAGACTCCCTGTAAAGCTACGGTAGTCAAGACGGTGTGGTGTTGGTGAAAAAGTAGACAAATGGGTCAACGGATCAGAGAAACGGACCCACGTAAGTACAGTCGACTGACTTTTGACAAAGGATCAAAGGCAACACAGTGGAGCAAAGACGGTCTCTTCAAGAGGTGGTGCTGGAACACTTGCAAAATAATGAATCTAGAGCAGACCTCACACCTTCACAGAAGTTAACTCAAGATGCATCACAGACCTAAATGTGAAACGTTAAACTGCAAAACTTCTAGGAAATAAAATAGGAGAAAGTGTAGGTGACCTTGAGTTGGCAGGGAGTTTTTACATAGAACACCAAAGGTATGACAAAAAATTGTTAACCTGACTTCATTAAAATTAAAAATTTTTTCTCTGTGAAAAGAGTAAGACAAGCCAGAGACTTGGAGAAAATATTTGCAAAACACACATCTGATAAAGGACTGCTATCCAAAATATGGAAAGAAAAACAAACAACCCAGTTAAAACATGAGCCATGGATCTGAACAGACACCTCACCAAAAAAGATATAGAGATGCTAAGCAAGGAAATGATGCTCAATATCGTATGTCAGGAGGGAATTGCAAATTAAAACAGAGCTACCACTCGCATGTACTAGAGTGGCTGTAACCCTAGCCACTGACCGCCGGATGCTGGTGAGGATGTGGAGCAGCAAGAACTCTCGTTCATTGCTGGTGGGGATGCAGAATGGTGCAGGCATGCGGAAGACAGTTCGGTGATTTATTACAAAATTGAATGTACTCTCACCTTGAGATTCAGCAGTTGTACTCCTTGGCATTTACCTGAAGGAGCTGAAAACTTAGGTCCACGCAAAAACCTGCTCACGAATGTTCATAGCAGCTTCACTCATAGTTAGCAAACCCAAGAGCAATTGAGATGTCCTTCAGTAGGTGAGTGGGTAAGCAAACTGTTTATGGATCCCATGGAATGTCACTGGGTCCAAAAAGGAATGAGCTATCACACCATGAAAAGACCCGAGGGAACCTCAAATGCATATTACTGAGAGAGCCAATCTGAGGTGACAACTGTATGACATTCTGGGAAAGGCAAAACTCTGCAGATGTGGGAGGATCAGTGGTTGCCAAGAGGGAGGACAGACGGAGCGGGGAGGACACTCAGGCAGCAGAACCACTGTGACCGCACAGTGATGGACACCTGTCACCATCCATCTGTCTAAACTGGTACAATGCACAACACCAGAGTGAGCCCTGGTGGGCACTACGGACCCTGGGCGATGACAGTGGGTCCGTGTCGCTCCTGGATTGTGACAGATGTCCCAGCTGGTGGGGGATGAAGACAGCTCTACAGGAATAAAGCCTCTTCGTTTTCTGAAAAGTCTAATTTGAAACTGAAACCTGAGATTGCTGGGAGGGAATAGGGCACACAGGAAGGGCAGGAGAGAGGAATGGAGCGGACTCCTCACCAAGGGGCAGAGTGGTCCGCCATCAGGGGGGAGTGCTGAGCTCCGACCATCAGGCCGGGTGCCAGATGCCTACAGAGGAGGGGGGGTGCCTTCACGGGCGGGGTCTCAGGCACTTTCCACGCAGCGCTTCTTGGGAAGCGACCGCAGAACGCATTTCTCCAAAACAAGACAGCAGAGCAGGAAAGAGGAGTAAGTGTTCTGGAAAAAGGGAAGCTGACCCAAGAGAGTGCCCGGGCGCCCCCAGACAGCCTGCTGTGCAGGCCGCCAGGCTGGGGTGCAGCCAGGAGGCTGCAGGGTGTCTCCCGGGCAGACAGAGGAGGCTGAGCGTCTGACCAAGGGGAGAGGACATCGAGGACTCCGTGACAAGTATGTCGAAGACAAAGGAAGACTTTCAAAGGAGCAGTTCTTAACCCACGAAGAACACAGGTTTCTATGGGAAAGAAGATGTCACCGGTGGACACTTGTTGGATCAGCAGCAAGTGCAGTCCCCCCGTGAGCAACACAGGTGTGCCCTCCGCGGGGCGCATCGTCCCCGGGACGGCACTGTAAATGTGATTCCCGGAGCGACCGTGTCCTCTCGCGCTGACTTTACTGGAAGAATCCACGCAGCACACACAGCACATGCTAGCCGACCGCGGCTCTCGCCCACAGCAGGCTGTTAGTAAAGTTTGGGGGAGTAAATAGTTACACACGGAATTTGGACCGGGCAGGTTTGGACGTTGTGCAACGGTCAGCTGTAGTATTTACCGAGTCGTAGTGACATAAGCTGAACATTCATTTCACCCCTTGCTGTGATGGGTCCGTATGGGGGGACTCAGGTGCCTGGGCTGGAGGTGGGGTCCAGGTCATGCCCCAGGGAGGTAGAACTGGGGAACATGGGGGAGCACAAAGGCCGGGCCCTTCTTGGGGATGGGGTGGGCCCAGCACTGCCAAGTTCCCGCTGGCCAGCGTCTCTCAGGGCGGAGGCAGGAGAGAGCCTGCTCCTTGGTGCTAGCCGCTCTGTCCCACCTCCCGGGCCCAGCAGACTGGCGAGCAACTCTGTTAGGGACCCCTGGTCCCGTTGCTGTGTCTGCGGCGGGAGGGTGGCACTTGCAGCCCTGCCCTCCGAGGGCAGGTGTGAGTCTCGGGTGGGACCATGGGCAGGGATGGTGAGCAGGAGAGCCTTCATCCGTCCATCACCTGGCGTTCACTCAGACAGCTGTAGGCAGAGGTCACAGGCGGGGCCCAAGTGGGACTCCAAGAGGAGTGGCCCGGGGGCTGACCTCAAGAGGCCGCTGTCCTCCACGGGCCGGAGGGCGCGCTCAGCCGGCTCCATTGCAGAGCATCCCGCAGTGAGTAGGCCCCTCGGGGAAGGCGGGCTCCGGCCAGGGGGACAGAGTGCTGCTCGCCCCTGCACGGGTCCACAGGTCTGCACCAGAGGCATGCTTTCGCCGCGGGCCCTGCCGGCCTGGATAGCTTTTACCCCCTCCCTTTCTCCCAAAAGGCTAGAAAGCTGCAGGGCGAAGTGAGGAAACTGAGGCTGGGACCGACCTGGACGAGAAGCCGCCAGCTGACCGCTCTCGCTGGACACCTGCCGCTCCACGCACCTGCCTCTCGGCCTTGGGATATGCTGTTCAACACGAAGTAGTAAGAGGAGAGCTGACAGATGCTGAGGAGCGAGTATCACTTGTGCTGCCCGAAAGTCTTCAGACCTGAGAAGTTGGTTTAGCAGCTCGTGAGCCCACCAGGTGCCCCCTTCCAAGCGTCTGGGGGGGGAGGGGGCGGGTCCGACGCCACCCTGGGCGGTTGTTCACGGCCTCGGCTGCGTGGCTGCTTCAGAGGCTGCACAAGGTTTAAGCTGGATTAAAGGAGAGAATACGGTAAACAAGCCACACGGTTTTCACTCCCGTGCCCACGTCTCTGCAGATCCGCCTGACGACATGTTTTGGTGTCAGCCCCTGTCCCCCCCACCCCTGCCGCCCTGGTCACCCATGTGACCCTCATGTCCACTGACTCATGCGTTTCAGTTGGGGGGGGTCAGAAGTCCATGAGTCCCCTCCCTGCACCTGGCACTGCTCTTCTTTGGCCTCACGCTTCTGCTTGCACACCTCTGCCCCTGTCCGCCCTTCGCAGCCCGCCCTCACCCAGGCCAGTCAGACCCTGCCCGACTTACTCTCTGCAGGACCGTCTGATTGTTAAATAAATTCCAGGCCTTAACCTCGAAAATGTCCTTGATTTGACCTCAGCTCCTTGGCCTCTGGGTGGGAGGGAGGCAGTTAGACCAGGCCTACACTGGGGTCCAGTGACCCCCCACCAGACCCTGGCGTGCTATTCCCGCTGCCCTTGCGGGGACGAGCACCACCTGATCTCTCACCCGGGGACCCCACACCACCTCTAGAGCTTGGCCCCTGCCCCATGCAGGGGAGGCGGGTGGACTGGCCTGGAGGGGAGGGAGCGTGGGGCAGCGGCCGTCTTCCCGGGGACACTCCCCACCCGGTTCTTCCCCTCCCTTAGCTTAGCCGATGGTTTCTTTATCGCTTCTCCTAAGAAGGGGTTGTTGGAATAACATTCTGCCATGATGTGGTGTCCCTCACTTACCGCGAGCTTGCACGGGGATGACTAACCCAGACTCCTACTACTTTGCAGGTGCGCAGGCGAGCTGGGGGGTCAGTTTTAGAGGCCCATCCTAGCTTGGCCCTGCTCCTGATTGGGCCTTGTGGTTGGTTCCCTTGTAGATTTGGAGTGTCTGGGGTGGGTGTGCCCTCCCTGGCCCCTGACCGACCCCCTCGTGCTCCCCTCTGCTGCGTGGTCATGTCCTCCTTCCTTGGTTTCTGAGTGAGCCCCTCTGTGCCTGATGGCCAGGACTGTGTGTCCTAGGACCCCCTTCTCTGCCCAGCGGCCCTGGGAAGGCAGAGGGAGGAGGACCTGGAGGAGGGGCTGGGAAGCCGGGGGTAGGGGCAGAGATTGTGCTAGGAGGTGGGATGGTGTGGGCTGTGGGGCCACGGCCAGGTGTCCCCACCCAGGACGTGCCCTGGGAGCAGAGCCCTGGCCCGGCGCCGTGTACCTTGCAGGCCTCGGCGCCATGACCCAAGTTTTCCTGCAGGTGGCGCTTCGTGTCAGCCGTGACCTGCTTCTGGGCTCTCCGGAGGCCCACACCCACCCAGGAGGGCAGATGCCCTGTGCCCAGGGCCGGGGCAGGGCCACCCCACAGGCTGATGTCTGGGGCGTCTCCGCCCACCTTGACCAGGCACCTTGGATTCCTCAGAGACCCAGGCCTGAAAGGAGGGTCAGGCCTGGCCCTTGGCTGCGACCCCTTCTCTTCCCACTGGCCACCCGTGCCGCCAGGAGCTGGTGCCCTTCGGAATCCCCCACACCCGCCACCGTCTAGCCCAGGAGGAACACTCCTGCCTCCCCACCCGTGTCTCAGAAGCAACCCACAGTGTGGCAGTGTGGCCAGGACGTGGCCCTAGGCCTTGTGGGCAGAGGTCCGTTCAGGTACCCCAGGTGGTTGTCAGGCGGGGGGCCGCCTTGCCTGCTGAGAGGAGCAGGACCAGACCTGGGCTCCTGCAGGGTGGGGGGCAGGGTGGGGGCAGGGTGGGGCCCCCGTGCCGGGTCGAATGGAGGTCATGGCCATGTCAGGGGGGCTGGCAGTGCTGCTGGACTGGGTCGGGGCGGGTCGTGGGGTGCGCAGGCCGCTGGGGCTCCTGGCGTCTGCCCTCTCGGGTGTCCAGACAGAGGCTGGCTGTTTGCACCATCCCCATGGGGCAGGATGCCAGGAGGGTCTCACGGGCTTGGGGCTGCATATTTCCCAGTGCACAGAAAGGCATGTTATGGGGCTGAAAACCGCTAGCCATGTCCTTGAGGAGCCAGAGGCTCCCTCCCAGCATTCCTGGGTGGGAAGAAATGGTGCCACGCCCCATCCTATCCTCCCAGTGGGGTCCCATCTCCGTGCTCCCTGTGGGGTCCCCATCCTATAGTCCCATGGGGCCCCCATCCCCATGCTCCCATGGGGCCCCCATCCCCATGCTCCCAGTGGGATCCCATCCTATCCTCCCAGTGGGGTCCCATCCCCGTGCTCCCAGTGGGGCCCCCATCCTATACTCCCATGGGGCCCCCATCCCCGTGCTCCCAGGGGGGCCCCCATCCTATACTGCCATGGGGCCCCCATCCCCATGCTCCCAGTGGGGTCCCATCCCCATTCCCCCAGCAGGCCCCATCCCTGTGTTGCTGTATGGGGCAGGTGGAGGGCCACGTGCACCCACAGGCATCAGAGTGGGCAGATGGGACAGAACCACCCAGGCTTGCCCGAGGCTTTTTGCGGTCACCACAGCGAGGTTTGGTGTGTGCCCGGGAATGCTGTTCCCTGGACTTGGCTCCGAAGGGCCAGACAGGCCTCTCCCTGCGATACCGCCTGCCCACCTGACCCTCTAGGCGTGGGCGAGGGGGGCGCCTGTCCTGGAGGGGGCTCAGGACGCTTGGGGGCTGAGAGCGGGAGGCATGACAGAGCCCTCGGCGAGGTGGGCTGTGAGAACATCCCCTGTGAGCTCTGAGAGGCTTTTCTCCAAATCACCCCCAGGTTGGGTAACTTACAACTAGTTCAGCTGTGAAATATCATGATGTTTTGGCAAACAGAAGCCCCCCTTTCTGGTGTGAGGTTTGACAAGAACCACAACACAGAAGATGTCTAATGAGGTTAATGAGGTGTCAGGAGAATGAAAACCCAGGAGGCCGCCTGGGGCCTCAGGCAAGTTGAACTTCTATGGGCCTCTCATTGCTGGTCATGCGCTGGTCATTGCTGAGAAGATGTGGCAAGGGGGGTGACCCAGCTGTCAGGACACCCCCAGGAGACACCCGCAGAACTCAGCTCACTCCCCTCATGCTGCGCCTCCAGAATGTTCCCCCATGTGTTTCAACATCTGCGTCTGGGTGCCGGGGGCTGAGGTGATGGTGGTGACGGAGGAGACGGTGGTGGAGGGGACGGTGGTGGTGACGGAGGGGACGGGGGTGATGGTGTTGGTGACAACTAAGTCTTCCAGAGTCCTTACTTGAGGCCAGTGCTATGCTAAGTACTCCAAGTATTAGACTTTGTACTCTCCACCTTGAGGCCATGTGGTGGTGCTGCGGTTATTCCCACTTTACAGATGAGGACGCTGAGGCACGGGGGAGGTAGGCGGCCTCCCCAAGGTCACAGGGCGGGACTCCAGCAATCTGGCCCCAGTCCCTCCTCTTTACTGCTCTCTAGCCCCTCCAGCGGAGTCCTGGCCAGTTCTGCTCCCAGCCAGGCCGGTGACCAGCTTCCTCATGAGATGGGACAATCATCCTCATAACCCATGGGGCAGGGCTCCGTCCGAGCCTGCAGGGTGGTCAGACGGAACAAAACCAGTCTTGTAGACCCAGAGCCTCCAGGTGGGGACAGAACCAAACCCATGCTTCCAACATGAACTGTGAAACTGCAGGGGAAGGTCCAGGGCCCCTGGGCTCAGCATTTGCAAAGCAAAGACTCCGGAGCTCCTGCCTCCCGGGACACCACACGGCCTGTATGCCAGTGCTGGCCCCAGGGAGGCTTGGGGCTCCTGGCAGATGCCCGGGAGGGAGGCCGTGTCAGCGCGTGCACCCCACTCTACCCCGGCCCTAGGATGGGTGTGAGCCTGTGGGTGCTTAACGACGTGCGACATCCCCTGCCCCCACCAGGCCCTAGCTCTCTGGGCTCATCTCGTCCCCTCCCTCCCAGCAACTGCCTGGCTTGAGACGTGCCATCAGGGGGCCCACACCCCTCTCACACCTGTGCGCTCTGGGCCCTGGCTCTGGAGAAATCCGTGGGCTCTGACCTGTGGCTCCAGCCTGTGAGGACCCCTTGACCAGGCAGCTGGGGTTCCGTCTCAGAGGCGCCTGGCTGAGTTCCAGTGAGAGGGAGTGGGAGCAGGCCCAGTGTTGGGGGGGCAGGGCAGGGGTCACCTGCTGCCTGGACCAGCAAACCCTGAGTGGCACTGAGAAAAGACAGAATGACAAAGGTGTGAGCAAGCCCTACAGCTGGCGAGACCGAGGGACAGTGCTGGGGAGCACTCAGCGGGCTGTCCTGTGGGGGAAGGAGCTAGGAGGGGGGACACCGGCCTGGGGCCTGCAGGAGGAGGGTCGGGGCTGGTGGTGTGCATGACGCCGGCAGGGAGCGGGCGCAGATCCCGGAGGACCCCTGAAGATCAGCAGCCCAGGGGAAGGGGACACAGAGGTTAGCCCCCTGCCTGGAGCACCCCTCCCGCCAGCTCGTGGTCACTCAGCTCAGCCCAGTGAGGGTGCTGGACGGTCTCCTGTCCTCCTTCATGCCACCACCCTGCCCCGCTGTCCAGGCTTGCCAGCCCTTGGTGACTCTTGGGCAGGCCAGGCCAAGGGCTGGGCACTGGGTAGGCCCGGTGGAGGCCCCAGTGCCTGCGGCAGAAAGCAAAGGCTTTAGGGACCAAGTCCAGAGACCTAGGGAGGAAGCTCCAGCCCTGTTTTCCCTTAGCCGGGGGTCACTCCGTAGCCCTTCCACAGCCCCGCTAGACAGCCTGTGGGCAGCTCGCAGTGGGCAGCCGCTCTCAGCCCCCGCTGCCTGGGGCCGTTCTGTCTAGAACCTGCATGTGTAGGGTTGGCCTTTGAAGGGGACACTTAGAGGAGAGAGCACTGGGTCAGGAAGGAGTCAGCACACAGGCCCCCTGGGCTGATTCCACCTTCCTAAGGACATCTGCGTTTTCATCAGAGGCTCTGTGGCGGGTAGCAGGTGAGTTGGCTGGGCTGGGAGGATGGTCTGCGGGGAGCAAGACCCCCAAACAGTCACCCTTTAAATTCCGGATCAAAGTCCTGTCTGCACATCCCTTTGTTCTGCCTTTTGCAGAGTGGGTTTCTGAAAATGGCTTCCAACTCCACTTAGTGCCCAGCACACAGCCCAGCAGGGTCAGAGGCTGAGAGAAGACGGGGCGGGGGGGGGGGGGCTTTCTCACCTGTTCTCCCCGACTCAGCTGTGCAGCATGGGTCTGCACACCCTCCACGGCCTCTGTGGGCCCCTCCTGCCCCAGCAAACACTCCCCGTCCCGTCCAGCTCCCCCCGCCAGACTGCTGATCCTGCGAATGCCTGGGACTGACCCCAGAAGCCCCCACCTCCCCACCATACGGCATGCTCTTCAGAAGGTCCCCTTCTGTGTGCACCCCAGCACCCAGCACCTCTGCCCAAGCTGCCCCGTGAGGCCCCTTCTCCCCAGGGGACTGCCTGCTCACTCAAGCATCCCCTCCAGGGCACCTTTTCCAGAGGCCTCCTGTCTGCACGGAGCTCCCTGGGCACACAGGGACATGCTCACACCTGGAATGTCCCCAGCAGTCCTGGAGCCGACTCAAACCCCAGCAACCTGGTTCACGGTGGTGTCCCCAGTGCCCAGAAGGCATATGGGGCATGCTTGGCACCTGCCACCAAGGATGACCTGGCATTTCTGCCTCCAAGCCAGCCCTACCTAGCTCTGGAGTGGGGAGGCTGCAAAGGCCTGTGGGTGCAGAGGCTCCCTGTGGGGGCCCCACAGTGACAGGGAGGGAGCCCGCTGACCCAGAATGGGTGGCCATGTTGAGGTGCCTGAGGCCTGCAGGTGGAGTCCCTCACTCCCCAAAGGACGGCTGGTGTCTGCTGGAACCCCCAGCCGCACAGAGAACGGGTGCTCCCTGGGCTCCCAGGCCTCCCCCAGGGCTCCCTGGGCCTCGATCCTCAGCCCTGTCCAACTGGGGGCCGGGAGGCACTGCCTGCTCCGGCGGGCCCCCTGACTCCGCCCGGGCTCCCCTCTGCCTGCTCCCCGCGCCGCGCGGCCCCGCCGGAGGGCGAGTAGGAGCGGCGCCACTGCGGGCCCCGACAGTCCCCCGCGGCGCCACGGGTGGCGGCCACAGCGCAGGTCCGAGCTGGGCGGGGCCGTGCGCGGGCTGGGCTCCAGGCGGGGGGGGGGGGGGGGGGGGGGGGGGGGGCGGGGCCTGGCGGCGTCCGGGTCGTCAGGACAACCCAATGACCCGCCAATCTCCTGTGCCCAGCCAGGCGCAGCAAGCCCGGCTCAGGGGACCAGCCGGCCGAGTCGGGCCGGGCTGGGCTGGGCCGGGCCGCACTGGGCCCGGGGCAAGGTCACCGCAACAGGCCGGCCCTGGGGGCTCTGTCGGTTACGGGGTCCCGAGCCAGGCGCGGGATGCGCAAAGGCTCGGGACAGTCGAGAGTCTTGCTGGGCTGGAGGCGCGCGGGAGCACAGGGCCCGGGGAGGGGTCCCAGGTGGGGCCCACGTCTGCTCGGCGCCTGCACCTCCCATTCCCCCCAGCCGGACAGCTGCGCGCGTGGGGGCGCCCCGCTCTCGCTCGGGAAAGGCAGTCCTTTCCGCTGTGAACGCCCCGTGGGGCCCCTGCCCCTCTGGGCACGGCGGGGTCGCACGCAACCTGCAGTTTCCCCAGCGACCCGGGGGCGCGCGACCGAGACCTGCAGACGGATCCCCCTCCCCAACGCCGTCGCGGGCCACCGCCAGGCGCACAGGCAGCCCTGAGCCAGGCGCGCGCCCTCTGGTCCCCCGGGGATGCACCGAGCACAAGAGGGTCGCCAAGTGCCCCCTCCGAGGCGAGGGTTAGAGTGGGCCGCCGCGGGGCGCCCGCCGGTGTCCCCTCGGCGCCCGCGTCTCCGCGGCCCGGCCCGACCGGCTTCCTGCTCGCGTCGCCGGGACTTCCTCCCCGCAGTGCCGGGTGGCCACCGGGCGCCTGACCGGAGGCGGGGGGCGCGGGGGCGCGGGGGGGGGGGGGCCGGGCGGGGCGGGGGGTGAGGGTGGGGGGGGGGGGGTGGCCCTGGAGCAGGGGTCCTGAGCTCAGGCCCGCAGGTCCTCTCGGCGGGCGCTCGCGGCCGCGGGGCCCAGGGGAGGGCGCAGCCCTGCCCCGTCCCGGGGGTCCGCAATGCGCTTCCGCGCCGGCTCCGAGGCGCCCGGCTCCGGGCCGCGTTCGCGGGCGGGGGTGCCCCGCGCGCCCCTCCCGCCGCCCCGGCCCGCTCGCGGTGGCCGCCCCGAGCGGAGCTTTGTGACGTCAGGCGGCCGGCGGGCGGCGTCACGCGCGGGCTGACCCGGCGGCGGCGGCGGGGCGGGGGCGGGGGCGCGCGGGCCGGGACGCGGCGCGGGAGCATGGAGCCGCGGGCCGGCTGCCGGCTGCCGGTGCGGGTGGAGCAGGTCGTCAACGGCGCGCTGCTGGTCACCGTGAGCTGCGGCGAGCGCAGCTTCGCCGGGATCCTGCTGGACTGCACGAAAAAGTGAGCGGGGGTGGGGGCGCGGGCCCCGGGGCGCCCCGAATCTCCCGGGACGTCCCCACCCCCACCGCGCCGGCGGGCCCAGGGCGCGGGCCGGCTCCAGGGCGGGGGCGGCGCGGCGCCGGCGCCCGCTTTCGGTTTCCCGAGTCCGGGCTCCGGGGCGCGCGAGTGCGGCCGCCACTCGGGGGGCCAAAGTGGCTCTCAAAGTCGTCGCGACTTGCCGGGCGGGAGCGGCGGTGGGCGCCGAGGGGAGCCGGGCGCGGGGCGCACAGCCCGTGTCCCCGCGCCGCCGCCGCGTGCCGCCGGCTCCCCGAACTCCGCACGTCTGCCATAATTAACGCACTTTTCTTTGTTCAGACGCACTGTTGAATTCGGCTGTTTTCAGAATTGTCATCGGTTGGGGGGTGGCGGGGGAGTGGGTTCAGATGAGCGCCGGAAGTGCCCTGCCAGTCACTCACGAGTGGGGGTGCCCTGCCTAATGTCCTGGGCCCCCCAGGCTGCTAGGAGCCACTCGGGGCTCTGGGTTGCTGGCGAGCGGTTGTGTCCAGCCATGGGATTCAAAAACAGTGTTTGGTGGTGGGGGGTGGGGGAGCCCCTGGCAGCGCAGGAGTGAAAACATACAGGTGGAGGTGCTGGGCGGGGGGCTGGTGGTGGGAGCCCTGCTCTCTCCCGTGGAAGGGGGTCCCTGGGCAGGCCTGGGGGCACATCATCCTGAGACGCACCTGTGCGCCCCTGCAGGGACTCAGCAGCAGGAAGAGTCTCCTGGTTACAGTGTCACATGGTAGTGAGCTGTCTCACAGATAAATGATTAGGCATTAATCAGGCCCTAATGTCTTAGTGCTCCTGCTGGGCCTTATCTGGAGGCTGCAAGCAATAAATGGCTCCCCTTGCAGAGGCCCAACTTTTTGCCTCTGAGGGGCCCAGATTTTGTGGCAGTCGCCTGGACGTGGCACGAAGACCATCACTCTTCAACAGTTAACCTGCTGCTATTCTCTCTCCATTAGATGGGCCAGAAACCATTTATGCACAAATCATGTGATTTAACATATGGCCTCCCGGGTGACTGTCGCCCCACTCCGCCCTGGAGACCACGGAGGGTGCTTGGCGGGACCAAGGGGTGGGGCTGGGGTGGGGGAGCTGCAGCAAAGCCACCTGGAAGCTGCCAAGCCTGTGCCCTGCGGGGTCAAGGTATCATGCCAGTGAAGGCCACCACTTCCTCCCTCTGGCGGGAGGGCCCGCTGGGGCCTGTTCCTGCTCCTGGGTCTGCGCAGGGCTGTGCCTGGCCGGGCCTTTCCTCCTTGGTGAGGGGCATTGCAGCATAGGATCCCTCCTCCGTTTTCTGGGCTCCCCAACTCAGGACAGGGGAGGCTGTGGGCCCCTCTGACTTGTGGGGGGGAATGTCTGTGGAGGAGGCAGCCTGGCCTCCCTTTCTGTCTGCCTCCACCCCCTTCCCCCCACCCAGGCTGGGGCTAACCTGGCTTGGAGATCAGCACTCCCCTCGTGGAAGGAAGCCGGCCAGGCTGGGCTCCCCAGCATGGGAACTGGCAGCCGTAGACTCGTGGGCGTCAGCCCTGCCAGGGCCACGTTCAGCTGTAACCGGAGCCACCCACAGAAGCCGGGCCTCGGTGGGTGCAGCTCTGCTCCGCACGGGCTCCTGATGCAACCCCGGCACCTCCAGCCCACCGCTGCTCCGTCCGAAACTGGCCCGGCCTGCCCTCCTCCCCCCTTTGCTTAGCACCCTGACCTCACCCTGTCTTCTGTTCTGGGCCCACAGTGTTAAGAGTTCAGTGCTCCTGTCACAGCCCGTTCATCAGGTGGGGTCCATGGGCAACTTATAACCTGGCCTGGGTGTTCTGGGCAGTGGGTGTCTGGCCTTGAGCTGCAGGGTCCATAGCCTTCCCGAGGCCAGTTTCTCCTCCGTGCCTGCCCCCCTTCATCTGGGACAGTGGCGGGGCTGGTCCCTCGGTGGGGGCCCCATCCTGGGTGTGGGTCCTGCCCAGCCAGGCCCAGCAGCTGGGAGCTCCGATTGGGAACTTCCGGGTCCCAGCGCAGTGGGGTTGTGCAGACTGTTCAGGGTAGCCCGGCCACAGCTGTCGGTGTGCCCATGGTGTGCGGCCAGGCACATGCCAGCAACTGTCATGTAGCAGCGGCTTCCAGAGCTGGTGCGCAGACCTGCAGGACGGGAAGCCCCATGTGGCGGTAAATCACTGCCCATGTCTCCTGCAAGGTCGGAGCCGTCCCAGGGGAGGGGCCCTTCGCGCAGGTCCCGTTCTCTCTCCTGGAGCAGGGCCCAGCAAGCAGGGTGACTCACTGGGTCTTTGGGAGGCGGTATCCCCTCCCTTGGCACCCTGGGAGGTGGCTTCTCTTCCCCAAATGTTCGCAGAGGAGAAGAGCTCCCCGAGGCCTCCAAGGTCTCAGCAAGTGTGTGGTGCTGCCGGGCCAGGGTGCCTGCCTCCTCCCCCCGCGAGTCTTGAACCTGCTGCCAAGCTGCTTTGTGATCTGAGGGAATACCCTCAGCTGCTTGGTGCCCACCCTCACGCATGCCCCTGCATTCATCGACTCCCCACTGTGTCCCTGGGCTGAGTGCCAGGCCCCCCGCTCTGCACGCACGATCCTTCCAGTCTCCCTGCAAGGCCGTGATTCCTTCTGGTGTAGTAAGGATACCAATGTCCCAGGCCTGCCTTGACCCCACAGGCTCAGCCTGGGGTTCAGGGTGGGTGTGGGCATTGTTTTGTGGGTGGTTTGGGGGTATACGTCTGGCCGAGGCATGGCCCAAGGACAGCAGAAGCCCAGTGAAGGAAGGTCTCATGGACAGCAGGAGTGAGGACCGGCTGCCCATCAGGTCCGACAAACCCCGAGGTCCCCGGCCTTCATCTCTGAGCTGGTGTTTTTCAAACTTCCCCAGTTGTGAGTCATCCAGGGTGCGATTACCATACAAGACTTCTGGGCCTTTGTGACCCACACCCCACCCTGCGAGGCTGGGACTCCAGCTTCTGTAGCCAGCCAGTCAGGAATCCCAGCAGGCCCGTCCCTGGGCAGGAGAGCACCCTTGTTCCATCCGGGGCGCACTCCCACTGGTGACCGGTGCCGGGGTGGGTCGCTGGACAAATAAGGATGGACACCTGTTCCAGGTCCTACTGGGCATGTCCTCCCTATCCTCAGGGAGCCAGAGGGACCGAGAGCAGGGTGCCCAGTGTACCATAGGGTGGCGTGACCCCAGCAGGCAGACGGCTGCCTCACAGGGGACCTGGCCAGTGGGGAGGTGAGGAGGGGGTGTGGACTGGGGGAGCCACCGGATGGCGTAGAGAGGGATGTAGTCAGCTGCTGTGGTGGTTAAACCTTTGAGTCCAGGACTCGGGGGGCCAGATGTGCTAGCCTGGCTCCGTGGCTTGCCCCAGAGAGCCTGGGTCTACCATGGGGGAGGGGCAGCCTCCCATATGTGGCCCTAGACAAGGGACCACGCTGGTGTCCAGGCTGTGACTTCCCCGGCCAACCTGTTTTCCCCAACTCCCTGAGCAGAGGTGGGCCTGGAGGCCTGGCGAGGCTGCCCTCCCCAGCCTCCCTTTCCCACGTGAACCTGCTCCCGCCCGTCCCTTGGGGCTGCCGGCCTGGTGGGGAGGGGGGGGGACTGCGGTATATTTTCTAAACCAACATGTGGGATGCGGGCAGCCCGGCCACAGAATGGGCCTCACCGTCTGGACTCAGGTCTGCCCCGGGGCCACAGGCTCCTGGCTACATGGTGCTCCCTGCAGGCGCCTGAGATGGACTCCTGGGGTGTTTCTGGTCCAGAAGCCACGTTTCTTCACCTCTTTGCTGGACACCAGGGTTGCCTCTCCCCGTGGGAGGATGAGGAAGGGAGGTCCAGGGCAAACGTGGACCCAGCTGGGGTCAGAGGCTGCTGTCGGGTTCCATAGCCACTTGGGTCCCGAGTCTGCAGAGTGGGGAGGCCGCGGGGGCGGCCGGGAGCTCTGGCAGGCGGCGGGGGCCGGCTCCTCCTGGCCCCGGGCCAGCTCAGGCCTGGCTGCTCTGGGGGTTTGCTGAGCTGCTTGCATGGGTGAGACCTCAGGGGGGCGGGGGAGCTGAGGCCGGCCTCGGGTCTCCTGCCAAGGACTGCAGGCTAGGCTGCTTCTCTCTCCTGTGTCCGTGCAAACGGCCCTGCGTTCGTCTCGGCAGAGTGGGGACCTTCCGGGGAAGAACTACTCTGCTTTTGGGTCTGACCCCCATTGGAGTCTCCTGGGCTCTCAGTGTCCCCAGCCTTTCCTCGGAGCTGAGGCTACTTGACCCTCCCCCAGCTCCCAAGGACTCTGTGCTGAGCTTTGTTTCAGGGTCCCCCAGTTTCCTGCACGGAGACCTTGGCCGGCCTGGCAGCCCAGTCCCCAGGGCCCCTCCCCACACACCTCTCTGTCCTTGGGGAGGGAACCAGCAGGGACCCTCAGCAGCATGGAGGGCAGGACGGTGCGGGGGCCTGGGCCCCTGGCCCGGGGCTTGGCAGGCTGTCTCTCCCTGCCAAGGCCCTGCGGTATCACCTGCCAGGCTGGCCGGGGCCTCCATCCCTGGCACGAGGCAATGTCAGCACAGCCTGGCCTCACTGCGGGGCGGGCCCTGGGGGCGAAACGCAGGGTGGTGTCATGCCTTGTGCCCTGGGGTCCAGCTGAGGTCGCCCCACTGGGGCAGGGTGCTGCCATCCTTGCCAGGGGGAGTGGCCGGTGCTGTGTGCGTGCCTGGACAGGGGTTCAGACCCCAACCGTCCCCGGCTTCCCTCCGCCCCCCATCCGTAAGCAGGGGATGGCCGTGCTGTGTGCGTCCTGGGGCTGTGTGGAGGGTTCTGGCGCTGAAGCCCGCAGTCCGGGGAGGGAGCCATCCCCGAGCCGCTGTTTACCCACCGGGGTGTGGGCGTGGCCTGGGCAGGGCGTGGCCTGGGCAGGGCCCGCCCCGGGAAGGAAGTGTGGCGGCTGCATGCTGTGCCAGAGTCACGGGGCTGCCACCGGGTCCTCAGCAGGGTGCCACCCCCGGGGGGGGGGGGGGGGCTGCCGCTGACCTCTGGAAGCCCCCCCGCACCCCACCCAAGGCAAGAGCCCCCCCCATAGGCCGAGGGCGCCTGCACGCAAGGGCGGAGACGCGCCTGCTCTCCAGGCTCCCAGTGCTCTGTGACGCCAAGGCCAGTGTCCAGTTTGACCTACCCGGGCAGGGAGGGGTCGCTGCCTGACCGGCCTGTGCCCAGGGGCCATGCCTTAGAGCTGTGGCTCAGGTCAGGGCCTGGAGCTCTGTCCCAAACATGCAGGGACTCCCTGAGGGGGGTTGTGCGCCATACACCGGGGACAAAAACCTCCCTGGACCCAGCTTTGGGGCCTTTGGGGATAGGGGGACTTTCCACCCCCCCCACCGACACCCCCGCCCCAGCCTGCCTGTAGCGGGAGAGGACTGCACAACCCCCAGGGTGGGCTGGCTCCTGCAGAGGAGGGTTCTGGGGGGGCGACGGGTTGGTTTGGGTAGAGGGTGATGGGAAAGGGGCTGTCCAGGGGTTTTGCTTTTGGGGTGCCCTGGGCCCCAGCCTGGCAGGAGGGGTCTGCACCGGCACAGACTTGGGGGCAGGGGGCAGGGGAGTCTCACGAGCGGGCTGACCGCAATGAAGCCTGGGGGGGGTGGGGATGCAGATGAAGGGGAGGGTATGAGTGAGCCCCCCCCCCGTTCATGGTCTGAGTGCCTGCAAAAGTGGGCAGAAGTAGGCTTTGGGGGGCCTTGGGATCAGCCCTCCAGGTCTAGGCATGTGGATCCTGCCTGGCGTGTGGACCCCTCCTCGTCTGTGGGACCCCTGTGTTCTATAGAACCTGCCGATGGGGTGTCCTCTTAGAGGTCCTGCAGCCTTCTCTGTGGCCCTTGTCTTACACCCACAGGGTGGCAGTTGGGGTGCTCTGTGCCTCAGCCTTAGCTGGGGTACCCACTCAGTGTCGGGGCCAGTGTGCCATCCAGGTGTTGCCCACGGGGCCGAGGCTGTCCCTTGAGGGGCTCCTTGGGGGCCTCTTGCACTGCGGGTCTTCTGGATGTCACCCTCTGGCAGGGCACCACTGCTGCCCGGGGTGGGGAACCCTGGCCTCCCCTCTCTCCTTGCTAACACCCCCTGCATCGGAGGCCCCTTCGTGGGGTGCTGTGGGTTACATGGAGGGGATCCTGACACCCCTCACAGCAAGGGGCAGTGAGCATGCGGCCCAGGAGCTCAGGGTGAGTGAATGCGTGTGCCTTCGTATGAGCACATGAGTTTAGCGCTCAGAGTTTTTAGCTGCTTTTGAATGCCCGGCAAAAGAACCAGGGGCTGACTTCGGTGTGGGGTCCAGTCCTGGCTCTGATGCCCGGGGACTCGGGGTGACGTTTGCTGACACACCTGCCTGTCACGACCACGGTTGGGGCTGCGGGCAGCTTTGGGCAGGGGCTTATCTCCCACACCTGGACTCCGGTAGACTTTCCATAGCGGGCCGCACAGCACCTGTTTTGGGCCTGGCGTCCGTGCAGCTCGGGAAGACCGCCCGGGCAGCCCGAGCACGAGCAAGCGTGACTCTGCGCCGGTAAATCCTGACTTAGAAAACCGGCGCTCGCTGCTGGGGCCGTGGGGTCTGTGCACCCAGTGCCAGGTGAGGGCATGACCCGGGGCCCCCTTTCCCACCGCTGGTCCCCAAGAGTCCGAGCCCATCCTAGTGTGGAAATCCTCCAGTGCCGGATTCCCACGATGACTGAGATGCAGGAAGCCGTGTGCGCACGCAGTCAGCACCTACGTAGGGAGAGGACTCTGCTGCCGCTTGGTAGCCAGGATGCAGGGCCTGGGGCTGCAGGGGTCGCAGCACAAGCCGTCCTGTGGGGACGCCTGGTCGTCCCAGGCCACAGGGCAGGTGAAGAGCCACATGCCCAGAGGAGGATGGGGAGGGGATGGTGGGGCTCATCAGCCACCAGAGCACAATCCCACCGGGGAGGGAGCTGGGTGGTCCCTCTCCCCAGCTGGCCCTACTGCTCCCTCCCCTTTTCCCTTCCTCATGGCCACAGATTACGGGCAGGTCAGCCCTCTGGCCACACAAAGGGCAGGAGCAGGCTGCCTGGGCCAGGTGGCCATGGACCTGTGTTTGCTGGACTCTCTGGTCATGAAGAGAAGACGTGAGCCCCTCGCCACCCCCCCCCCGCCCCACCCACAAGGACTTTAGATTCAGGGCATGGCCACAGGTAGATGAGAACCTGATGGGAAGGAGGAAAATTACAGTTTCCAGGCTTTTACCATGAACTTGAATTAAACAAAAATGGGGCAGTGTTTGCACGCAGACCTGCCGCCATGTTTATTAGTTCATCAACTTCGTGACCCTGAAGACCATGGGGAGGCGATGCCCTCCGCCCCGTCTGTGCCCGGCTCCCGGCCCTGGCGCTTGGGGGCTGTGCGGGGGGCGGTGATGTCATGGACGGTCGGCCCTTCTTAGCTTGCCTGGATGCTTCTGGAGAACAGCAAATGGGGAAACCATTTGAAAATTGAAACAGTGGAAGCATCCATCTGTCATTTCTACTCTGGTCAGATTCGAAGTGGGGAGTGGGGACGGAAGTGTCGTGTTCTAAGCCTTGTTTCCCGCAACTTGGTGGAAGTCTGCTTTTGTGCTTACAAAAACAACAGCTTTTAGCTGAAGCGGTCTTGCGAGATTGCATCACGTTTGTTGAAAAGTCATGGTGCTCACCACTGGAGAAAGGTATGGAGTATTGGGCTGGTTTTTCACTATTTCTATGTTTTCCCGCTGCACTGTGGGTCGCTGGTCAATTAGATGCAGCGACATCCACAGCACGGGGCCTCGGGGATGGCCCTCCACTCTGGAAGGCGCTCTGCCCGCTGACGTTCATCAACAACCCCCCCCAGGTGCACAAGACCGCCCGCCCCGAGGTGCCCAGAGGAGGCTGCGTGGTCCAGCACTTCCCCGGGAGAGAGCAGGCCTCTAGCTGGGCAGGTCCCGGCTGGGGAACCCTGTGGGAGCCACCCTACCCTTGGCCTTGGCTGTGGGGGTCTTCATGGGAGGGAGGTGGGTCTCCTGCCCTCTCTCGTCCCCTTCCCGTGGGTCACATGGCCTTGTCGATGCTGCTTGGCCCACTCCCCTCCTGGAGCTGGAGTCCTGAGGGAAGGGCCTGGCAGTGCCAGGCAGGAGGGGTGGTCCTTTGAGGTTGCGGTGGGCAGGGCTGGTGTGGATGTCACCTTCACCTGCAGGCAGTGAAGACCGTTGGGACCGACTCAGCATTTAGGAGGGAGTGGGCTCTGGCTGACACCTGTCGTCTGTCCATGGCCGCCATGGCAGCCCCCACCCCCGGACACCCTCGCACATGGCAGGCACCTGGGCCCATGGGTAGCATGCTTGGGGCCTTCCCTCGGGGAGGAAGAAAGTGGGTGGACGAGGCCGGTGACCAGGGGCCGCTGGCCACAGAGCAGCCCCCCCCACAGGCCCAGTCAGGCCATGTCACAGCACCCCAGACTCCCCAGACCCTGTTCTCAGGCTTGCAGGGCCCCCACGCCTACACTGGGTCTTGGGAGGTCTCCAGCTGCGAGCCCACATGAACTGAGATACGGACATCGGACCTGAGAGGTGGCCTTCATGCTGGTCCCCAGGCTTCATAGAGCACATGCCTTCCCCTGGGATGCCCACATGGGGGACACGCGGGGGCGTTTGCCCCTGTTCAGAGCCTGGAGGCACCTGAAGATGCTCGGGGCACATGCCAGCACCCAGATCCTGCCGGGCCCCTGGGGGTGGGGACTGGGTGCAGCGGTGTCCTCACGGTCCTGACTGTCCCCTTCTGTCTCCCCACTGCCAGGTCTGGCCTCTTCGGCCTGCCCCTGTCGACTCCGCTGCCCCAGCCCGAGGACCCCCCTGTCAACGGCTGCCACGGCCCGGCCCCCACGGAGCAGGACGGAGAGGCGATGCAGCTCGGGACGGGCCCTCCGCCGCCTCCCTGTGGGGAACAGCCCCCCGAGACCGCAGACCCCAAGCCGCCCCCACCCCTTGTGCCACCGTTCCCGCCGTATTTCGAAGGCGCTCCCTTCCCTCCCCCGCTCTGGCTGAGAAGCACCTACCGGCAGTGGGTACCGCAGCCGCCACCCCGGACCATCAAGAGGACCCGCCGACGCCTGTCCCGTAACCGCGACCCAGGCCGGCTCGCCCTGAGCCCCATCCGCCTGCGGCCGCGCCAAGTACTCTGTGAGAAGTGCAAGAGCACTCTGAGCCCCCCCGAGGCCAGCCCCGGCCCCCCAGCTGCCCCTCGGCCCCGCCGGAGGGTGGGCAGTGGCCCCGGCCCCGACAGGGAGCCCCGCAAGCTCGAGGACCCTGATGGTGGAGGGGACACGACGGCCACCAGCACGAGGAGAAGCAAGAGGGAAAGGCGGGAAGAGGACAAGGCCCGGGTCCCCCGGAGCCCGGCCATCAAGATCTCCTACAGCACGCCGCAGGGCAAAGGCGAGGTGGTGGAGATCCCCTCCCGCGTGCACGGGTCCCTGGAGCCCTTCTGCCCCTCCCAGGCCCTGCACGGGGGCAGCCAGGATCCCGGTGGGCCCTCCGCCTCTATCCCCAAGCTGAAGCTGACGCGTCCCGGGCCCCCTGGCACCAACCTGCCGCCCCCCAAGATCCGCTTGAAGCCCCACCCCCGGGGGGCTGGGGAGCGGGAACCCGTCTACAGGGCCGAGCTGGTGGAGGCGCTCAATGGCCATGGGCGAGGTCCCCGGGCCGGCTCACCCGCTCTCCTCGGCCACAGCTCTGCCGGCAGTGGGCTGGTGGACTCTTCTTCTGGAAGCTCTGGCGAGGATGAGGACTTCAAACGGTGTCCCCCAGGTCAACACGGGCAAGAGAGCCTGGCTTTCCTCGCCACCTGCCCCAGGCGGGGGACAGAGTGTGCCAGCGAGTCAGTGTGGAGCAGCGACAGCCTGGACGAGTCCAAATCGTCCAGCTCGGAAGTCACATCACCAGACACGTGTGACCTGTCGTCAGGTGACGGTGCGTCCGTGCGGTCCTCGTCCAAGGACGTGAGGCAGACAGTCCCGCCGCTCACGGTCCGGCTGCACACGCAGAGCGTCTCCAAGTGCGTTACCGAGGACGGGAGGACGGTGGCCGTAGGGGACATTGTGTGGGGTAAGATTCACGGTTTCCCTTGGTGGCCAGCGCGTGTGCTTGACCTCAGTCTTAGCCAGAAGGAGGACGGGGAGCCCTCTTGGCAAGAGGCGAAAGTCTCGTGGTTTGGTTCTCCAACTACGTCGTTCTTGTCTACTTCAAAACTCTCCCCTTTCTCTGAGTTTTTCAAACTGAGATTTAACCGTAAGAAGAAGGGGATGTACCGCAAGGCTATCACAGAGGCAGCAAATGCCGCCGAGCACGTGGCCCCGGAAATAAGGGAGCTCTTAACCCAGTTTGAGACCTAACTCGGGCGACCAGGTGAGTGCGCGCCGGGGCTGGGCTCTGGCGGCCCTCTGCTCCCAGCCGCGGCCTCCGGCCACTTCCAGCGCCTGGCCGTTTGGAGAATTGTCCTGCTCGTGGCCAGGGTCACTCAGCTTCGCCGGTCACCGGAGAGAGGCTTTCAAAGTAGCGGCCTCCGTGGCCCGTGCCCAGAACAGGCCCGGTTTGTGTTGCCGTGAAGGATCTGCTTACCCTTTTATCTGCCTTCCCACCCCGAGGAAGGAGCAGGTTTAAAGATGGCAGTCTTGACCGAGGGGTGGGGTGGGGGCTTCCTCGGGGGCCACGCACTCTGAGAGGACACAGCTTCCCCTCTCCCTGGACTGGAGGCGCGGCCCCTCTCCCTCCTGTTCCCAGGTGGGTCCTGACTCAGGAAGAAGGAAGGGCACTGAGCTGCAGGCCCTCAGACGCCACTCCGGTGGCCCTCGCCCCCCACCCTTCCGACCGGCCCGGCGCCCGTGTGGGTCCTTCCTGGGCCTGTGGCGGCCAGGCACTCTGGGCTCCCGGAGGTGGCTCTGGGCTGTGTTCCCAGGCCGGCGTCTTGCCCTCCGACTCCTCTCCAGGAGAACTTTGTAGGATCTCCAGCCACGGGCCTTAGGAGGGTCCTCCTTGGGTGTCTGTGGTCACCATGTGGGGGTGTCAGGAAGTGGCTGAGGGACAGAGACTGCCTGCCGTGAGCGTCCCCTGGGCCCCGGCACAGGGAGGTGCTGGGCATGGTCTCATCGAATGGCTGCCACCAGCTCTGGAGCCTGCGCAATAGGGGGTGTCCAGCGGGTCACTGGCCTAGTGGGGACCTCCCGGAGCCAGCTCCCCTCCGTGGCCTCCCCCTTGGGAGGAGGTGGGTCCCGTGCAGGCGGCCTGGGCTGGACCAGAGGGTGTGTGGTGGGGTCCCTCCTTGAGGTCAGGCCACGGCCGTCTTCCTGACCCCGTGGCCTAATGCCCACAGAAACAGAGATGCGGGGAGGCGGGGCTGTGCCCAGATCAGTGGTCCTCCATCCTAGCTGGGCCTCTGCCTTGGTTTCTGTGACCTTCAGCTGGCCTTGCCTGGTCTGGTCCACCTGCCCATCCCCCTGTCTGGCACCACAGTCCCCAGCTCGAGCCCTCAGGCCTTAGTGGGGCTGGCGGATATGTGGTTGGGAAGGGGTTTGTGGGGCACCTGGCGTGACCCCCTCACTGCTGTGCCACATAGATTGGGGGGCCCAGGATTGAGAAAGCGATGATGATGAGGGGGGCACCGGGGCAGGGTCACAGCCGGGACTCTGGAAGCCTTGTCCCCACCCTTCCCCCCACTGCTTCCTGTGTCAGTCCCAGTCAAGTGCCCTGAATGGCTCCCAGGGGTCCAGACACAAGCCTGTCCTCTCCAGAACCAGGCACAGCCCCTGTGAGCTCTGGGTCTTCGTGTTGGGGCGCGGGCATGGCCCCAACCTGTTGGCATCGAGCCGGCGAGGGTCTCAAGTGGGGGCACCCTGTGGGGCCGGCGGCCGGCTCACCTGAGGGAAGGGGTCTGGAGAATGGTCAGACGCAACTTCCTGCTCCGGGCATGGCCTGGGGGCCTGGGGACCCTCTGTGGGGTCCTGCCCATCTGTGTGCCCTCTGCCATCCCCAGCCCAGGCTCGCTGCCCACCAGGCCCCTCCTGCCTTTGGCCTGGTCCGGGGTCAGTGTGGAGCCTGGGCACCTCTCCCACTTGCCCCTTTCCCGTGAGCTGTGGGCCGGTGCCGGCGAGGACGTGGTGAGCAGTCAGTCCGCAAGAGTGACCTTCAGATCCCTGGTCGCAGTGGGCGCTTACTAGGGACTGTGAGCCCACCCGGGGGGCCCAGTGTGGCCCGGGGGGCAGGGAGCCCCCCTCCCCTGGAGAACGTTGGCCAGCGAGCGTGTTCAGGGCTGGCTGTGTTTACCGGGAAGCAGAGGGAAGAATCCGGCCAGACAGGTTTCCCTGCCGCAGGGGCTGTGCCCACAGACTGGCCTCTCCTCCCTCCCTCCCTGCCTCCCTCGCAGCCTCCCTCCCTCCCTCCCTCCCCCTCTGGCTCTCTCTGTCTCTCTCCTCTCCTTCTCTGTCTCTGTGTGTGTCTCGGTCTCTTTCTTTGGTCTCTGGGCAGCACCCATGCTTCCCCAGCAGTGCGTGGAGCTCTGGGAGCGTAGGATGCTGGATCTTTTTAGCACCAAAGCACAAAGTGGTTTTGGCTGATTGGCTTGAGTTTTGTGTTTTGAGGATGGAAGACTGCTCTGAGGGCCACACCAGCTGGTGTTTAATCGGCTGGCACTGGTGAGCAGGGCTCTCCTGGTGGACCAGTTTGCTTTCAAGTGTCCGTGATGCTGTTTGGGGGCCAGGCCCTTGGCCTGCTCCTTGAAGGGGAAACTGGGAACCGCCTTCCGTGGGGACGGTGGGCTTCTCTGGGCGCGCCAAGGGCCACGGGGTCTGGTGCGGGGGGCTGCCCCGCAGAGCGTGTGTGCGGTGCTGATGGGGCTTGTCTGGTCGCTAGTAGCTGGCCCCCCCGGGAGGAGGGCTGTGTGGGCCTGGAGCTCGGGCAGGGAGACCAGCCGGGGAAGCTTGTACTTTAGGCCACGTCCAGCCCAACGGGCGCCGCTAGCGGCCCCAAGGACATGGGGGGTGTCTGCAGTGCCCCCCGGCGCCAGTCAGGGGGCATCCCAGCCGACCCCGCGGGGTCAGGGCCCTCCCAGGGACGTCGTGCCCAGCATCTAGTCCCGAGAGATTCCTCTGTCCAACCTTGCAGGGTGGCTGGAGGCTCAGCTGACCGGGGTGCCCCCAGGGATGTTCTGGAGAAGCGCCAAGCCGGCCTGGGACGTGGTGGCCAGGGCAGTGGTGAGAGGCCAGCCGGGGGCCTGGCTGGGCTCCGGTGAGAGAGCACAGTGGCCGTCGGCAGGGACTGCCCCCAGAGCACCGGTCCAGCCTGGGGGGACGTGGGCCTCCTCCTGAGGAAGGCCCTGACCTCCAGGGACAGACACAGGGCCGCCCGGCACTGGCCTGGCTGGTCGCCTGCTGCTCTGGCCCCAGCAGCCTGGCACCTCGGACCTCATTTTCCCTGTCTGTCTCCGAGTGACGGACCTGCCTCTCAGGTTGGGTGGTGAGTGAGGGGTCCCCGGGGCGCCTGGTAGTGACCTGTCGGCGGCCGCCTTTGGAGGTGGCCACTGTGCCCTCTCTGGCTCCGTGGGGGCTGTTTTCACAGGGGCTCCTCCCGTGCCCTGCCGCCCACACACAGGCTGTCAGGGCCCCCCAGGGAGGGCAGTGGGAGGGTCACAGGCTGCATTCCTGGGGTGGGGACGGGCTCATGCTCCTGGCTGGATGGGCGGGCATCCTCCTCCGACTTGGACCTTGAGGGGCTCGGCTGGTCAGAGGGCCTCGTCCTGCAGGCAGGGCAGGAACAGCCGAGAGTGTGGGGCCAGCCCCCCACCCTGAAAGGTGATGGCGACTCCTCCTGAGGGTGGTGGCCCGCCGCCGGTGGGCCGAGAGCTCCACTAGATGGGGGACAGAGGGGACACAGTGTCACTGCGGCCTCACCCTGTGAATCACAGCCCCCAAATTTGTGCATAATCACACACAGGAACGTGCTGAGAAGGGACGAGGGCCCCCCAGCGAGCATCTGGCGAGGAAGCTGACCTGGACTGGGGATCCGGGAAGGCTTCCTGGAAGAGGTGACATATGGCTGAGCGCGAACGGTGAGCTAATTGTGAGCTAATAGGCTGGGGGGTGAGCATCCTAGGCAGAAGGAGGGCGCAAGCCCGAGGCCTGTGGCAGGAGGAAGCCTGCACATTCCAGGATGGGGGAGGAGGCAGACGGGCATGGGGATGCTGAGGCCCGGAAGGCAGCCTTGTCCTGAGAGCAAAGGAGACCATGGGGGCCGTTAGGCAGAGGGGTGAATGGCCCCGTTTGGGCTGAAAAGACCCCAGGTGGGGTTAGGAGGTGAGGAATGGCAGGAGGACAGAAGCTGAGGCCAGGTTGGGGAGCCGATGGAGGGCAAGGGGCGAAGTGAGGAGCAGGGGCCTGAGAACTGGGGACCACTGGGGACCAGGTGGCCCCCGCTGGCTGGGGCCTGAGTGCCTGAGTCTTGGCTGGGAGACGACTCGGGCCCAGTACTCAGGAGCATTGGGGCTAGGGTCATAGAGCTGGGGAACGATCTAGGCCCCACAGAACGGCCGCTAGGGCGGAGGAAGCTGCGGAGGAGAGAGGCAGGTGGGCCACGGACTCGAGGGGGCAGTGGGCGCTCACGGATGGGCGGGGCCCACAAGGCAGGGTCGGAGCCGTTACTGACAATCATGGGGAGCACGCCCCGAGGGGCCCAGTGTCCTGGGAGCCCCGACGGCACCATGTATGGGCCTCTGGAGCCTGGGGCCCCTCCTGGGCAGAGCTGGGGGGTGGGCGGGCTGTTGGTGGTGCTCTGTTGTGGCGGGGCCCGGGGTGGGGGGCAGGAGGGCACCCGGGGCCCCTCCCGGCCTCTCGGGCCAGTGGAAAGTTCACAGGCTCCGTGTGAGCGGGAAGGGCCCCAGGGCTGTTGTCCAGCCTCCTGTGGAACCAAGGGCCCCAGCACTTCCCTTCCTGCCTCGGTGGCCGGGGTGTTGGAGGGCAGGAGCTTTTTGGGGTCACACAGCCATCCCCCTCGCGGTGCCAGGGGTTGGGTAACTCCAGGACTGGACTTCGTGCCTCGCTGAGCGTCACTGGGCGTCCTTGGGGCTAGCCTCATCCCGTGTATTAGCTTCCTGGGGCCGCTGTCCCCCCACCCTGGCCACTCGGAAGAGCAGGACTTTATTCTCACGGTTCTGGAGACCCGACCCCGAACTCAAGGTGTCAGCAGGACTGCGCTCCCTCCGGAGGCTCCAGGGAGCCTCCTCCCAGCTCCCGGGGGCTCCCAGAGTCCCTGGGCTTGTGACGGCATCGCCCCAACCTCTGCCTCTGTGGTCACATGGCCTCTTCTCCTCCTCAGTGTCCTGCAGGGACCCCAGGACGGCCGTGTGGGTGACCCAGCGTGGCCTCATCCCAGCGTCCTAGTGTAGTCACACCTGCAGCGCCTTTCCCACTGAAGGGGACGGTCCCCCAGTCCCAGGGGTTGGGACCTGAAGTGTGTGGGGCCCCGTTCCCCCGCGGCCAGACAGGAGGATAAGGGGCCTGCATGTCCACCCCGCTCAGGCCCACCAGCCTCTTCTTCGATGGGCCCGCTGGGCTCAGGGGGGGGTCCACTGGTGGGAGACTGGAGGCTGCAGGGCTTGTGCGGTGGTGGACGGACTCATTCCAGAAGGATCTGCCGCCCTGCCCGGGAGGCGGTGCGTGTGGGCGGTGGGTCCTGGCAGCTCCACGGACCACTTGGCGCTTCAGCTCCATGGTGCTCATTTCTCCCGGGTTACGGAGCCCCCGCAGGAGAGCCAGCCCGAACCCGCTCGCGGAGCTGCTGGGCCTGGCCTCACGCCTGCCTGGCAGGGTCACCCCCACGGAGGCCGGAAGCTTGTGTGGCGCTTGCTGGTGGGGCTGGGGCGGAGGCGTCCAGACCCTGGGTCCGCGGTCTCACTTTCCTTGTGGGTTCTCCCTTTTGGAACAAGGTCCTTGAGCTGCAAGCCCCAAACTGGCTTTTCTCTTTTCCAACCCTAAATAAAAAGGTACTTCCACTTCTGAAGATGGGTTTCTTAGCGGACTCCCCGCGTTGCTTTCAGGGAACTCAGGTCCTCGGTGAAGGTTGTAATTATTTTGTTCCCAAAGGAAAGCGAAGGCCTATAATTCTGAGCCTGCTGTGGGAACTTAGGCCCCATCCCACCTCCCGGCTGCTGGCACCATCCCTGCCGCCTCCTCCGGGCCGGGCCCCGCATGCCTGGGAGGGCCGGGGGGCCAGGTGGGGTGCAGGTAGGCGAGGCAGGGGCAGCGGCTACGCAGTGCCCAGGAGACTCATGGGGTGTTTGCAGCTGCTCTTCCGGGCACCAGGTGCCTGGGGTGAGGGGACTTCTCCTGGTGGGGGGCGGGAGAGGGGGGCGTCCAGGCAGGTGCCCCTCCCCCTGGTGAGATGCCTGGCCTGGCAGAAGAGCCCCGTTTGCCCTGGTTTTCATGGCTTCCATGCCCCCCCAGCTCCAAATACTCGCCCCTGGCCCCACCCCACCTCTGCACCCCTGGCCCGAACCCAAACCCAGAGGCCCAGGGCACTCGGGGAAGGACCTGCACTGCACCCCCGTGGAGGGGTCCTGCAGGCGGCCCCCCTTCTGCGCTGCTACCCTGTCTGTTGCTTAGCCATCCTGCAGGGACACTGGTCGCCCCATAACTCAGGTGCAGTCTTGCAGGACAAAGGCAGGACCACTCGCCAGAGCAACCAGTGAGCTCTGTCCTGGGCGTGTGCGTGTCACACGAGCTCGTGACTCCCTTCCATCCGCCCAAATACTATGGCTTTTGGTGTTCGTACTGTCCCGTCCCTGGCGGGTAGCTCATCAGCACCCACGTCATCTCTGGCAATGGCCGTGCTCTGTGCCTGATGGGATTCCGGCTCGCGGTGGGCATTTCCCGTCCGGCCCTGGGGTTGGCCCTCCCCAGGGGGTCCTGGGTCCTCTCCGGGGACAGCTGTTGGCCACCCCTCCTGCCACGAGGGGCCCTGAGCTTCCCCGCTGTTTCCCGGCTGTTTCTAGCCTCTGCTAATGACAGGCTTGGGAATAAGAAGAGAGATCGTGACTTTGTGACTGATTTTTCTCATTTGGAATTTTTACTTCTTTAACTTTTATATTTGCATTTCTTCTCTCTTATGCTGAAAATCTTGGTTCTTCGTGAAACTCACGTCATTAGAGTTGACCTCTGAACAACATGGGCTTGACCTTTGCGGGTCCACGTGTAGGCGGGTTTTTCTGAGAAATACACCGCAATACCGTGAATGTGTGAGAGCAAATTTTTCTCTCCCTTCCAATTTTCTTAATAACGTTTCCTTTCGTCTAGCTGAGTTCGTTGTAAGACTAGAGCGTGTCATACGCACAACATACAACATACCTGTTCGGTGGCTGAGTCGTCGGTGAGGCTCCGATCCCCAGCAGGCTGCTGGTAGTTACATCTGGGGGGAGTCAGAGTTATACGTGGAGTTTTGAGCGTACGGGGGGCCACACCCTAATCCCCATTGTTATTCAAGGGTCAACTGTGTGAACTTTCCGTGTAAACGTTAGCGTGTGTATCGTATGTGGAATATTAAATGTACTATGCCGTGTGTTTGACGTGTAATGTTCCAGCCACCTAATCTCCGTGGAACGTGTCATAGGTCATCATGTCAAAACGACAGTACCGCAGTGTCACCCGTGGGCGATTAGTGGGGACACTGCAAGGTTTCCTTGTGGATCGTCTTGTCCCTGGGCTCTGGCCCTGCATGGCTGGGGGCTCTGATTCCCCTTCCAAAGTCATCCAGACAAATCCTCTCTCTCTGGTTGTTGTGAGCTCAAAACACAGAGTCGTTGATTTCAGTCTACTTTCCACTTCTACATATTCCTGTCTTTGTACATTTTGGTGTGTGTTTCGTAGTTCTGTGCTCATTTCTGAGGGTCCCACGTCAAATCGATGCGACCAGGCCCATTAGGAGCACCCCACAGGGCTCAGCGTTGGCTCAGGGGTGGTTGATCCTCCTACGTTTGCGACATAAGCAGACACATACGTGAAGCCCCCTCTCCCCGCTTAGGCTTGAGCGGCATCCCTGGTCCCCCGTGCCTCGCTTTCCCTCTGACCCGCACCGAGAAGATGCTGGTGGCCATGGCCAGAGGCCACGGGCAGAGACCACGTCCTCGTCCCGGCAGAGCCCACGGGCACACCGCAGCCTGTTCATCAGCATCCTTACGGACTGCGGGCCGTCCATGCTTTCCTCAGACAAGGCAGGCTATGAGCTGGGGGTGGGAGCAGGTCACCAAGCAGGAAGGTGCCTGTGTCCTACAGGCCCTGGGGGACCTGAGACTCCGACCTGATCCAGTGGTGGGGCTGCAGGCTCCAGGGCAGGGAGGTCCCCGAGAACCCAGGTTTTCCCTGGGTCCTGGCTCGTGGCACTGGGTGGCAAAGCCGCAGTGCCTGCCTCACTCCACGCCTGCTGGCCGCCGCCTCTTCCTCAAGGCCGTGGCTCTGTGTCCCCTCCTTGGGGAGGGTCTCCCAGAGCTCCCTGTGCACAGCTGTGCCTGACAAGCCCCGCGCGGCATGCTCACCCCGCACCCTGTTCTGTGTGCGGTCTCCCCATCAGGTAAGTTCCGTGAGTTCAGACTCTGGCAGCAGGGGCCCGTGGCCCCAGGCGATGGGCCGTGGCCCCCCAGATGGGGACACTAGTTCATGGAAGGCACGGAGCCAGGGTTCACTCCCGGGCCGGGCTCTGCACTGTGCATCCAGCCTGCCAGGGGCTGCTGGGCGGCCCTGCCTTGGCCTTGGACACAAGAGCCAGTCGCCTGCTGTGTCCCCGCGCCCTCGGCACGGGGGAGACACTCCCCAGCTATGGCTGGAAGAGTAACTGGAGGGGGGAGGCAGCCTGGGAAGACGGTCTGGGGCAGGTAGGCAGGTTGGCATCTCCCCAAGGCACCTCTGGACTAAGAACCCTGAGCTGGAGGCTCCCACGTCCACGTGGACAGGTCACGTGGATCACAGGCCCTCCCAGGGGCCCTCCCCACACGGAGGGGGAGTACTGGCTGGGAGCCGGGCGCCTGGGCCTCTGGACCACGAGGTGTGGGCCGCATGTCAACTTTGTGGATATCCTGGGGAAACCTGACTCCCAACAGCAATCTTCCCGTCCTGCGTTATGGAGGAGTTGGCATTTCCCATGCGGGCATTCCTGGGACTCGTCCGCTTCCAGCGGGCGTGACTGACCCTGATTCTGAAGGCCTCCTGCCAGTGTCTCTGAACTTCCCAAGGGAGACAGGGCTGCACCCCCATTTCCTTGGCCTGGGGACCCCCGCGCCTGGGCCTGGGTCTGCAGTGCGGCGTGGGTGTATGTGGCTACGGGAACCATGGGGACCAAACAGGTGGCGTAGGGCCTCGTCCTGCAGAGCGGGGTGCTCGGTCCATGACAGAGGCCACGCTGGTCTCAGCAGGGTTGAGGGTGTGGCCGTGCTTGGCCAAGAGCCAAGCTGGAGGGACAGGGCCCAGTGGCAGAGTGCCTGTGTGTGTGGCCCGTGGAAGGCCACGTGCTGTGGGGCTCTTGGGGCTGGGCATGGGGTCACAGGTCCAGGGTGGGAGCGTGGGTGGCCACTGCGTGGGACACTTATGAGGGGCGGGGTCGTGTGTGTTGGGCATCTGCGTGGCTCCTGGGGGCCCTGCACGTGTTCTGTGTCTGTGGATGGTGGCGCGGCGAGCAGCTGTGGTCCTTCGCCTTGCTGCGGGACGCGCGGGGATTCCCGCTCCCGACGGGCCGCTGTACCCGTGCCACCGTGTGCAGCCGGCTGCGGTTGGGCGAGCAGGCCTTAAGTGCGGAGAGCCGCGGGTCTGGTCACCCGTCATGGGGCCTGAGCGCTGACCGCTCGCGCCACGCTTTCCGCCCGATGCCCTCGCGGCCCAGGCCCTCCTGGTCACCGCCGTCTTCCCCGCAAGCCCCAACGGAGGACCCGGTCCCTGGGGCACCAGCGTCTCAGACGGGCAACGCGGCCTCAGCTGACCTCGACTGCGGGGCCCGCGGTGGTGACCTCGGGGCCCCGTGGGGGACGCAGCTCCTGTGCGCTCTGCTGGGGCCCTGAGGGGCAGACGGGGGCAGGGGGCTGTCCGAGCGCTTGCGTGGTGGACGCGGGAGCCAGCGCCCTGCCCGGGGACACCAGGGAAGCCTGTCCTCCCCAGAGCAGGTGGGGCAGCCTGCTGGGCCGTTGGGCTGGTTCCCGGCCAGTAGGGCGTCTCCCTGCCCAGGAAGCCCCGGGAAAACGAGCTTTTCTCGGCGCAGTGGCCGGAGCCTGTGTGGTGACCTCACCTTTGCCATTGTTTCCAAGTCGGGGCGGGGGTGGTGGTAGGAGGGACAGCAGGGGGCTGGGCTGCTCTGGGACCGGGCGTCCGGGCCCGCGGGGGTGGGAGGAAAGCAGCTTATGCTGAGGGGTTTCTGGCTGGGGTGACAGCAGAGCAGGGGACCCGCCCGGCCATCTCCAGATTTCTAGGAACACCTGCTCTTCTCATGGAGGCCCAGCCAAGCCGGGGGGCTTCCAGGAGCCGCTGTCCCCCGCGGCAGACACCGAGTGACGACCAGCCGTCCTCAGGTCGCTCGAATCCCGTGTTTGTAAGGAGGCTGGCGGCTGAGGGATGTGCACGGACGGCTCCAAAGGTTGGTCGTGGAGTGGGGCGTGGGCAGTTTTAATGATCTCCGGGGGTCGAGTGGCGCGAAGCGTGCTTGCCTTTGATGGGAGCCCCTGAAACACTCAATGGAAAGGCGCGGCCAGCGGATTCTGGGTGGTGCTGACCCCTCGCCCCCCGGCAGGTCCCCCTGTGATGGGCTGTGACCTCCCCAGACCCCGACGCCCCTCCTCACCCCTCCTCACTGCTTCTCCCCTGCACTCAGCTCCCCGCGATTGTGGAGGGATTGTGGAGGTGGGGCTGCCTGACCCCAGCTGGACCCCTCCTGGAACGGGAACAGTCTGGGGGTCCCAGCTGCGTCCCCGCAGGGAGAGGTGAACAGGAATGGGTTTGTGTGCCCGGCTACGATCTGGTGCGTGTTTCTCAGGAAGGGATTGCTCCTCCAGTCGCTGGGAGTCTGCCATCCTCAGCAGTGCGGGGCCAGAGTGGGGCGGGTGTGGGGAGCAGGGGCAGGGGCTCCATCCAGCCCCCTGTCCAGTCCACGCACAGTGGCCGTCTCCCTTACCCAGCTTCCCTGAGACTTCCCCCAGCAGAGCTTACCCAGCGACAGCAGGTCACGTTCTTCTGGGGCACACTTCCTCGGCGACCCCGAGTCAGGGCCTCTGCCTGGCCAGGGAAGGGACTGTGCCCCAGGGCAGGGCAGAAACCTCTGCCTGCTGAGTGTATGTTGCTCAGGCCTCGTCCCTCGCGGGCCAGGGGACCGTAGAGCCTGTCTGGACACAGCCAGCCTTCCCTGCGGGGCATGTGGTTGGGGCCGGGCTGGGTGGTCAGGCCTGGACTTGGGGCGGACTGTTCCCAGCAGAGGCACCTGTCACCTGGGAGCCCCTCACTCCTGGTGCTCAGCCTGCTGTCCAGCCACACTGGGGCGGGGGTGGGGGGTGGTTCCACGACCAGGGAAGCCTATGGCCTGATGGGGTCCCCTTCTCAGGCCTCTGAAAGACCAGGCTGCCCCTTGCGGACACCTCGATTCCAGACATCTGTTCTCCAGGACGGAGGGAGGGACTCTGTGTTTGGAGCTGCCCAGTCTGTGGTGCTTTGTTCTGGCCGCCCTGGGACGTGGGTTTGCAGCCTGGTATCGAAGCTGGCTGAGTGATCTTGGGCAGGGTCTGGAGCCCCTCTAGCCTCAGCCCCTTGGGGTGATGGCACCCCCGGGGTTGTCAAAATAGAAATAACCCAGGGAAGCTGCCCCCTGTCTGCCCCCCCAGACCACCAGGGCCGTGGTCATCACTGTCCTCTCTCTGTGCCCACTGCCCCTCCTGCCCCCCTGGGACCTGCTGCTCCCACCCCCTGAGACCCCGGGGCAGGGTGAGCGTGGCTTGCTGCGGCCGCTGAGGGGGCCTTTCCGGCTCGTTGGAATCCTGGCCATTCTGGACAGAGGAGGATGGGCAGTCCCTCCTTCCCCCTCCCAGCCAGACCGCTCACGGGTGGGCTGCTTGCTCTCAGGCCTCGGCCCCAGGGTCTTTCCTGGGCCCCCAGGAACCTGACGGTGGGTCCGGGCCTGGGCGGGCAGTGTGCCCCCGCCTCGGTGACACTGCAGGGCGGGGCCATCCACCATGTCCACCCTGTCCCTCGGCCAGCAGTCCTGCGTGGGGAGGTCAGTGCCTTGCCCCCTCCACCCAGCCTTATCCCTGGGGCTGCTTGGGCCCCAGCTCCTCCCAGCCACCTGCTTGTACCACCTGTCTCCCTCCAGGCCAGCCCCCTGGGCAGGTGTGGCGGCCACAGGGCTGGCCCGGGGACCTGACCCCTGCTGCACTGGGCTAGCAAGGGGGGAGCCCGGTGCTGGTGGAGGAGCGGCAGGGGGCGGGGGGGAGACACGCGGGTTTCTCTATCTCTGGGGGTTTTATTCTGCGTAAATGGAAGAAGGTTCTGATTCTTGGTTCACATGAGAATAAGGCGTTCCTGAACATAATTTCATTTAAGTTTTATTTGTACCGGCGTTATGTATGTTCAAATTGTAAAGGCCCACTAGTGATAGAAAGTGTGTAATGAGAGAATGCGTCTCCATAGTCCGAAATGAGGCACTTTCCTGCTGTTTCTTATTCCGTGATTTTTCAATCGAGGTGCCGTTCGCGGACATTTTTTCCTGTAGAAAATGAAGACGGAGCAATCGTAGAAGCCCCCGCCCCCCTGGCACGCACACACACAAGCACCAGGTGGGGGCTGAATCGAGACTCGGTGTGGACATGGGAATTCACAGCGCGTCCACACGGATCACCAGGACTGTTTCCGGTCTGTTCGGCTCTGTTCTCTGGGAATTGAATTTGCCTCATTTTTGGGCTGCCTAGTTTTTATATTCTTACCATTTATTTGTCCCCAGATCAGGGACATCAAATCTCCCAGTGCTTTCAGACATGCGTGCGATCGCTGTGTGAACAAACTTCCCCCGAACACAGCGGCTTCAGACGTCGCGGGCGCCGCGTTTCTTCCGATTCTGTGGGGTCCTGGCCGCGCCGGGCGCCGGGCCGTGGACTCCTCTGCTGTGGCCACTCGTGCGTGGCGCCCCACCCTCGGACTGCGCACGGCTGTGCACACTCTGTCTCTCTCTGTTCCTCTGTCTCTCGCTCTCTTTCTCTCTCTCTCTCTCTCTCTCTCTCTCTCTCGCAGGCGCACCAGGGCCCCTCCGCGTGGCAGTCTGCGCTTCCTCCCTGCTCGGTGGTCTCAACAATCGGGACCTCGTCGCGGCCGCTCCGTCCTGGGGGCTGAGCCAGGACAGGCTCATTGTCACTTCTGCTCCTTGTGGTGGCCTCAGGGCACCCCGGGTGGGGGGACACCATGCCTTCTGGTGGGAGAGCCACGGGATTGCGGCCAGTGGCGCTCTATGGCGCCCCCTTTCCTGGAGCCCCTGTCTGGCCGGACCGGCTTCTGGCTGCCCTCCCCCGCCAGGAGCCGCCTGTGACCCAGTGACCCCGCAGACCTGCATGTCTCCCTCCACCCCGACTAATGGGCAAGTGGGGAATTGTGGCAGAGAATGCTCCCCCTTAGGCTGCTGGCCTCGGGCAGGCTCCCCTCCTGCAGGCTTGGCTGCTGTCTGCTGTTGAGACATGGCCTGAGGTGCCCATGTGCCCCTGCGGCCAGGGCCGCCTGCTCAGGGAGGCCCTCTGGGGACCTGGGTGGTCACATGGGAGGTGGGGACGCATCGAGAAGCAGGGCTGAAGCTTGACTTCTCACCAACCTGGGGAAGGTTTTTTATTCGAGGGTCTGCCCCCCGACCCCAGAGGGTTCCCCCAAACCCGGAGGGCATGTCTCTCCAGAAAGCATCAGTCACACACCCTGATGGTAGCACGTTGGGGTTCCTGAAGCTGTGAGCCCCAGGGCCATGGGCACAGCCATTAGCTTCCCCAGCCCCCCAGGCCGTGAGCAGCCGGAAGGATCTAGAACAGTAGGCCTCCCCTCAGCACCCCTGTGTGCTTCACGGAGAGCCCCGTGGTCTGGGCTTCCAATTAGTCAAGGGTCCTGCGCCTTTTTCTGGGAAATTCAGGGTGCCTGGGAGGTGGGATGGACACGGGTGGGGTGCAGGGTCGGGAGACCCCGCCCAGGAGGCACAGTGGCACCAGGGAGGTGGGACTCCTGGGGTGGTGAGGGCCACTGGGAGCTGGGGGTCCTTGGGGATCCCTGGCAAGGCAGAGCCTGAGAAACATGGCTCTCAGACCCGCAGTGGGTGCTCTGACCCGGTGCTTGGGCCCTCAGCACCTGACCCCGAGGTAACCTCTTTCCCGTTCTGCTTCCGTCAAGGTCATCGACGATGAGAGCACAGCTGTTCTGGAGCTTCCGACTTTGTGGGTGCCCTCTACGTCCCCCATTCCGTCTGAGGGACCCCGCGTGCCTTCTGGCCAGCTGTGTGCAGAACATGCCCGGCCCGGGGAGGCCGCCTGCTCGTGGTTCCGCAGAGAGGAGGTGTGTCCAGCCCGGAGGACGGCCCCCACGAGCACAGCGGTTCCTCTCCGCTGAATGTATTTATTCCCCTCACTCAGACTTCAGTTCTTCTGGTTTGTGAAATTCCAGGAGCCCAGCCTCACACTGCTGCCGCGCCCGCGGGGGCGCCACGGAGTGGGGGCGGGGCACCCCGCGTCGGGCATCTGGGGCCAGGCCCAGCACGGGGTCTCTGTGCACTTGAGAACCGGGGGCCCTGCCTCCCCCATGTCCCTCCCAAAGCCAGGGTCCCGCCGGGTGCCCAGCACCTGCCCTCAGGGGCCGCCGTGCCCCCCACACAGCTGGGCGGCTCCCCAGGCTGTGGGCCTGGGGTGGGCGCTGCTCTGGGAACGTTCAGACTTCCACAGGAAAGCAACCTGGCCCCGTGTTTGTAAGAGTGGGCTCCTCTCTCCTTTCTGTCACTTTAAAGACCAAAAAGAGAAAGAAACAGAAAATGGGTTCTGCTCTTTCTTTGTTTAAACATGAGCAAGAGTGAAGGGAGGTCTGTGTTGAGGCTGCGCTGGGGCGCTCTCGTAGCATCGCGGGAGGACGGGCCTGTGGAGGGACGCGGCAGCTTTGAGAAACAGAGGGCCCTGGGGAGGAGGATGGGGGACCGCATCCCCTCCCCACCTGCTCCCTGCGGCTGCCCTGGGTGGGGCAGCATGTCTGCAAACGGGGTGGCCTTGTTCTCGCTCCTGCCAGTGACACCTGCCGTCTCCTGGTTTCCTGGCTTGCTCACTCGAGCCAAGGGGCATCCCAGAGAGGACGGTGGCAGCTTGGCCTGTCCCTGGTTTTACCAGAGCATTTTAAGGGCCCCGCCACCCCAGCGGGACTGCTCGTGGCCAGGCTGGGAGTGTGTGCGGGTGGGGGGGCATCTTCTGGTGCTCTCAGGACAGAAGAGGGCAGGACTCCCCTCCCCCGTGGTTCCCGTGGTTCTGGCCTTGACTCTTCCAAGTTGGGGGGGGGGTCACAGCAGAGCCAGAATCCTACCGGAATGAAACCCTCGGGAGGAGCTGTTCTAGTCCAGACCCTCCAGCCCTCCACCCCCAGGGTCCACTGCTGGGAGGAAGACCTCACATGAGTCCAGCAGGGCGGCGGGGCGGGGGTGTGCTTTGGAGGACGGAGAGATGGTGCCATCCTCCCCTTCCCTCCCCTCCCCAGAAGCCCCCTCCCTGCCCTCGTTCCATGGGTCCAGCAGAGCCCAGGCCCTCTGTGCTCACAGCTGCCCTAAGGCCCTGAGCCCAGCCCTTGGGTGCCCACTGTGAGGTGACACCTGGATTGGGGGGCAGGGGCAGTACCAAGGCAGAGAGAGGGTGTTCTTGGGAAGCTAGGCATGGATCCTTGGAGAAGCACGTGTCTCAAGCGGAATGGTGGGGACTCAGGGTCCCTGAGCTGGACGGCCACACGCAGTCCCGGACTGGGCACTTTCACCGCGAACTGCCTGGCCCAGGCTCCCAGCCCAGGGCCTGTGGGTCAGAGCGGCAAAACCAGCCCCCATGGTCAGGTGTGGGGATGACCGCCAAGGGGGGGGGTTTGCATCTGGGCACCCTTGCCCCGAACTCCAGAGCCCAGTGAGGGCCCCTGCAGGAGACACAGGCCGGTGGTCCCAGGCCGTGCCCTCCTCCCAGTGGGGACCTTGCAGGCTGCAGCCTGGCCCCAAGACAGCCCTCAGGCTGGGGCTCCCCGGTCCCTCGTCTGCCCTGTGCCCCATGGCCCAATGCCACCTAGTGCTGCCCGTGGCCTGGGGTCTCCACCACGTGTCCCGCGGCCTGCTGGCTTGGGCGCCCAGGACTGTGTGGTACCCCAGGCTGCCGGCCAGAGGGCCTGGATGAGAGCCAGCCTCGCTCCCCGCCCCACCTCTACCGCACCTGGGGTGCACTGGCAGGGGCAGCAGTTCTAACTAAAAGGAAAGACAGCTTTTTTTTTTTTTTTTTTTTTTTTGTCTTTGTGGCTGTTTCTTTAAGCAGAAAATTAACCATGTTTTCTTGTCAGTTTGATTTCACAGTAGCCACACCTCGCCTGTCTGTGCGACAGTCGTTCCTCCCAGGAACTGGGGGGCTGGTCCCTGGCAACACCTGGGTGCCCAGTAATCTGGTGCCCTGCCACCCCCTGGATGTGAGGGATGGGGGACAAAGGCAGCAGGCAGAGGGTGGGCTTCCCAGGGAGGAGGAGTGCTCTGGGGAGAGGCGCTGGGCGCTGGCTGGGGAAGGTTCAGCGGAGCAGGAAGGCTCCTGCCAGCTTGGGAGGGGCTGCGGGGGACGCCTTCTGCACACAGGGACTGCACCCAGGAGCATGGCCTGCGCGGGAGCGGCCAGCCTGCTCAGGGTGATGAGGTCCTGGGTGTAGATGGGCTGTGCAGCAGTGTGAGGCTGGGGGCATCAGGGAGGCCAGAGGGAGCCATCCTGGGGCCCTGCCCACTCTGGGTCCTGGCCTCTCGTGCATCCCACCTGCGGGAGCTGGTCCAGCCAGGTGACCGTTCTGCCCATCTCCTCGCTGCCAGAGGCCTCAGTCCCCAGCTGCCACCCACGGTCTGGACAGCGCTGCAGAAACTGCCACCAGGGCCGAGCCCACGTGGGCTCTCGGGCCGGGGCCTGGGGTCTCCTTAGCACCGGCGTCTCTGGGCTGAACCCGTGTTGAGGAGAAGGACGGTGGAGGCCCACAGCCCACAGCTCATAGTGGCCTGGCTCCCACCTGACACCCTGGGGTGACAGACATTCAGTGTCTCTCCAGACCAGCCATTCAGGGCAGAGGGACACTGCTGCTGGCTGTGGGGGGGTCTGAGGAGGGGCTGGTGGTGGGTCTAGGGGCTGGAGGGGCTTCCTCTGCTATTGAAGGGGCCCTCGGATGGAGGAGGGAGACCCGGACTTGCCGAGCAGCCCCGGAAACCAGCGTCCTATGCTGGTCCCTGCAACAGGCAACGTGGGGGTGCTACCCCATTGTTTAGTTGGGGAGCCAAGGCCTGGAGAGGGCATGACTCAGGGTGCTGCTGAAGGGACTTGGGACCTGAGGCTTAGGCTCATCCTGCCCCTGCCAGGGAGGCCGACCCTCTCCCAGCCCTCGGACCCCGTGGGCTCGTGACCTGGCCATATGGGGCCGTGTGGGGCTGCACAGGGGCCTGGGCCTCGGGCAGCCTGGGCTTCACGATGGGGACAGGGGGCTGGGCCACAGACGTGGTGGGTTGGGGGGGGCTGGGCCCTAGGACAGCTGGGGGTCCCTAGGACATGGGGCCCCCACCCTCACAACCTCATCTAAATGGAACTGCTTCCCTGAGGCCCATCTCCAAAAAAAAATTGCCAGCCCATCAGGGGTTACTCTTCAACATTTGGATTTTGGGGGGAAACAAACATCCAGTCCTTATCAGGGCAGGGGTGTCGACAGGCAGAGGGCATCCTGACCAGCTAGGTGTGAGCTGGGCCTCAGGGAACAGCTAGGAATGCAGACAGGAGGAGGGAGCCAGGAGGGCCAGGAGCAGACATGCCCCCCGCCCCACGCGCAGGGCACCGGGGAGCGCTGAGGGTGGGGCCCAGGACGGGGGCCTGCAGAAGGGGGTGAGGGGCCGTGGACGGGTGTGGGCAGCACCAGGGGTGGTGCAGGCCGGGGGCTCAGGGAGCAGAGGGGAGAGCCTGAGCCCCTCACGGTGGGAGTGGCACTCCGTGGGCTGCAGACCGCCATGGGGACGGAGGAGAGCCGTGGCTGGGCTGCTTGGTCCTGCACTGGGCCTCGGCAGGAGGGGACCGTCCCCCACGAGGAAGAAGGCTGGGGGCAGCTGGGTCCTGCTTCAGGGGGTCCCTGAGGCCCTGCCCAAACCACCAGCTCCCATCAGCTCCCTCCCCTCTCCCTCACTCCCACCACTTGCGGTTCTGCTGGGGACCGGTGTCCAGGACCGGCACCCACGGGGCAGCAGGAAGGGGAGAATTTAGGGCCAACTGCTGTGATAGGGTCCCAGACCCCAGGTCCCTAATCTGGATTCAGTTTCAAGCCTGAGGCTCCTAATGGCTATTTGTCACAGAGAGAATGGTCGTAATGATTTGTTTGAGCAATTCACTGCGTATTTTTAGGGTATGATGGTTTCGCAACAGAGACACGCACGAGAGTCTGGGGAGCCCTTCAGACCACCCGCCCCGCCCCCCAGGGAGACAGGAAAGAGGTTCTCTCAAAAACACGCTTATTGAGAGGCAGCGCACATGGCTTCAGGCCTCCTGTTCACTGTGTGCAGTGCAGTGGTTTCTAGAATATTCTAGAACACGCCCATCGGCCCCGACACCCGTCCCCAGCCCCCGGCCATCTGTTCCTCGGGGGTTGTCTGTTGTGGGCTGTTCGGGCAGATGGAGTCCTGCACTGCGTGCACTGTGTCTGGCTTCCCTCACGGAGCGCAGCGTCGCCGACGACCGCGCGCCTGGTAGCACCTGTCCGCGCTTCCTTCCGTCTCCCGCGGGTCCTCGTCCATCCGTGTGAGCGCCACGTTTTCTTCAGGCAGCTTTCTCTCGGCGGGCATCGGCTGTGTCTGTCTGGCCGCCAGGAGCAAGCAGCAACTCCGCGTGGGCCTCGGGGTCAGGAGACTGCATCCTTCTCGTGACAGTGTCGTGACGGATTTGCAATCTCAGGGGATCCGCTGTGACCCTGAAGAGCAGGCACTGAGTGAGACCCTGGCTTCTGGCCTGGGGCCCGGCTCCCCGAGGCAGGATGCGGGCCTCCGCCCGATGCGCCAGAGAGCTCCTGAGAGGGTAGCGGCGGGGCTGGGACTCCAGGCGGGGTGGGGGTGGGGCACAGGCAGAACCCAAGCGCTCCTCGGTCGCACAGTCCAAGCTGCCTTTCTGGTCACGCGTCTCCCTTGGGGATGGTCCCTAACCAGCGGTGCCCATAGGATGAGTTGAGGTCCGCCGGTCCATCACGACTGTTCCACTGAGGCTGGAGAGGAAAGTGACGAGGCGTTCGGGCGACCACCTGTAGCCTGTCCCCAGCCCCACTGGCCTGGCCACTCAGCATCACGCCCCAGAAGCCCCAAGCCCCCGCAGGATGCTCCTTCAGGCAAGAGCTGGGTCCACCCCACCGGCGCCTGATCCCTCGACCTGGCGCTCCGGTCACCAGCCTCCCTGGCTGAGCCCACTGCGTTTCCGGGCCCACCCATGTCCCCACCGCCATCTCGCAGTGGGGAATAAAACCCTCAGTGACCTAGCATGTGGCGTTGGCGGGACGTGGAGGGCACGCCCAGCCGGACGAGTGCTCCCCGGCCTGTGGTCTTAGTATGGGGCCTTGGTTTCTGCAGCAGGCTGTGTTCTCGGGGCCGCGAACTGGGACCTCAGAGCTCTGTCCAGACGGGTCACACAGCGAGCGAGCGAGCCCCGCCGGCTGACGCACTCCCCACCAACAGCCGTCACTCAGCTTAGTTCTAGAGAAATCCTTGCTTTCTGATTCACATATTGTGCCTTTTTTCCTTGAAATATTTGATGTGTTCCATTCCAACTTTAAACACATTAGCTCTGAAGTAGACTAATCATTTAGCTTGTTAAACTGAATTTGGCTCTGAGATTTTAAAATGGAAAAAAAATCCTGCCAGAGCTATACATCTAAACAGACAGCACCGATGGTCGTTCACAAGCAAATGTATCTCTTTCTCCAGGATCTGTGGTTGGGTTGGTATTTACTGGGAGTGGAGAGTGTTGCACCCGCCAGGGCGATGTCCGGACTATGTGGCAGATGTTAAACATCGCTGCAGAAACGCCAATACCTTGTTTCTTTTCAGAAATGAGCTTTTTGGTTTAATTACTCCGAAAGCAATGCTGAGATTAAACCACACGTGCATTCAGAATGAAAAGCATTAACGAAGAATTTCAGATCTGCAAAGCTGGGAATGGAACGTTCTGGGCGTGTCCCGGAGGGGGCTGTTGGCAGTTGCCGCACACTTGCATGCACGTGTCAACACGGACTGCACCTTCTCCGCCATCCTGCTTCTGGTGTCCTCTGTCCCGTGGTTGTCACTGGCCGTGGGCAATGGCCCTGGGACGTGTCGAGGGCTTGGCGGTCCCCAGGTCCTGCGCTGCTCCCTGGGGAGGAGGGGGCTTTGGCAGCCTGGGGACAGTTGTTTTCATAATTAATAGACTTTAAATGAACCTTATATTTTAGTGTAGTTTTGGGTTTACAGGATAGTTAGGCAGATAGTAGAGTTTCCCCCACACAGGACTCGGCTTCCCTCCCTGTTCTTCACGCCTTGCACGAGTGTGTTACTTTGTTGCAATCGACGAGCCAGTACTGAGACATTATTCTGGATAATGTGCACGGTTTACACTAGGGTCACTGTGCAAAGCCATCTGTTCTGTGGGTTTTGACAAATGCATGTGACATAATCCACCATGATGGTGTCCCGTGGGATCGTTTCACTGCCCTGAAAACCCCCTTCACTCCACCTGTTCATTAATGTTTTAAAGGAATAAAGACACACGCGCTTACAAATGAAAGCAGTTATTTGGAAATAATTATCAAAACGCTAGAAGCAGACGTGTGATGTGGTGACGGGCGTGCTCCCGGCAGGCGAGAGGCGCCGTGGTTTTGAGGTTGTGGAAAGCGTGGACTTTCGAAGTGTCTGCCGCACGTGGACAGCGATACAGATGCATCTGTGCTTTCGGTGAGGGACAAAATCCCCGGGACCTCGGACATCCCAGTAGAAGGAAACGCTAAATTTCAGTTGGAGGTTAGTGCAAATAAAGATGTCATTTTCTCCCATCTAAGTTCACGGACCCCCTGAATTAAGGATCCCTGATTTAGAAAAAAAACACTGAACACTTGCGAAGTCAGAAGAACACAGGCCAGTGGGAATAGAAAATGGATTTTCAAAACCAAATCCGTTGTTTTTGAACTCTGCCCCATGACAGCAGCCGAGTGTGCTCAGCCCTGCTCTGGTAGCGCAGACACTTGCCTCGGGGACCTCACGTGGACCAGGGGCGGGCTCATCACGGGAGTCCGTGAGGCTCCGCAAGAGTGAGTGTAATCAGCTTCCCTCCTCAGAACAGGTGCGGAGGCTGCGTTTCAATGTCTTCCCGGGACCGCGGCAGCTCCCTGAGCACCGGGGGAGCCCTGCGTCCAGCCTGCAGAGGGTCCCTGCAGGCTGGAGGCCCAAGACCTTTGTGCACCTGCACCGGGGTCATCTCCACGCGGATTCCTCCTGAATGAACGACGCTGTGCAAACTGTTGAGTGCGGTGTTGAGGACGAGCCGGGCAGAGCAGGTGTGGCCCGGCCTGGGCCTGGCTCCCGTCATGCTTGCCCCAGGCCTTGGGACATATGTGCTGCCCGGAAGGACGCTCAGGCCCCGAGGAGGGGAGAGCATCACCCTGGGGGCTGTAGGGAGAGGCCTCCTGCAGGCGGGGCTCCGTGGGCCGCAAAGCACAGAGTCCCTTGCAGCATGGCCCTGTGTGCACAGCACTGTCATGGTCGGCCTCAGCCCTGGGCCGGAGCAGCCACTCAGGGTCCCCACTCACTGCCCCCTTGCTAGGCCCTCCCTGGCCTGCTGTCCCCCCCAGGTGCCCGGGCCTCCCACTGTCCCCCCGCTGTGCCCACACATGCTATTTTCCCCACTTGTTTTGACCTCGTTCCTCGGGGCCAACGCCCTTCTCTGCCCTTGGACCCCAGAGCAGGCACCCTGTCCACCATCGATCCCTCCCTCCCTCCCTCCCTGGAGGCCGAGGACCGGTCTGGCTGGTGGGTCAGGTGGAGTCGCTCCCAAGTCGCTAGTCCAAGTGGGCACCTGGTGGTAGGGAGGATGGGCAGCCTGTTCAGGCCTGTTCAGGGCCTGAGGGAGAGCCTGGTCAGTCAGGCTAGGACTTGAATGTCCACTTGCACCCCAGGGGCTCAGCCTCTGGCCATCCCTATTCCTTCTGTGATGTCTGCACCCCCACGTGGGGCCTGGTTCTGAGCCAAGGCGCGAGTCGGGCAGGGAGTGCTGGAGACCTCCCTGCAGGAAGGACAGTGGTCGGCTGCCCCTGCCCCCGCTTTGCAGCCGAGCACCCACCTGCCCCCCGTCCATGCCCTGGCCCCCGTGCCCCACAAAGAGCCCCAAAGGAAGGCCCTGGCACACTCAGTCCTACCTGTCGGCTGGCAGGTGGCCTAAGCTGGCCAGGCCTCTGGCAGAGGGACTTGTCTGTGTCGGGGTCATTCCTGGGCCAGGGACTGGGCAGAGCTTCACCCGGTAGGCGCGACAGCTCTGGGCGGTCATGCGCCTCCCTGGGCGCCCTCCTGCCCCGGGAGTCAAGCTCCAGGATGATTTGGTGAAGCTGCTCAGAGCCAGGCAGCCCACTTCTGACCTGCCAGGTGACTCTCCCCACCCCGTGTCTGCCTGGTGTCCTGTGTCGGGCGCAAGGACAACAGTGTGCAAAGGCGGACCCGTGCTCTGCTCAGGGAGCCGTTTCCTGGGGAATGAAAAACTCTGTTGACAGCATTTGCCAGTTTCCATGGCGTAAATACTCCCGGCGCGGCCGGTTCCCACCTGCCCGTCATCACGGAGCCCCCGTGCGGTCCGCTCCGCTCCGTGAGCCCGCTCCCTGCCGTGTGGCCTCACGTGGTGACCCACGCCGTCTCCAGTCCCCACGCCAGCCCGTCTCCCAGTAGGGAAGCAGCCGCTCAGAGCGGCCCCCCAGCTGCTACGTTGCAGCCCCAGGATTTGAATTCCGGTCTCCCGGCTCCGCAGCCTTGTGTCCCTGGGCCGGCGGCCGGGACGGCACGGTCCGCACCTGGGACAGTGCCTCGAAGGCGCGAGCTGCGGCAGGCTCTGCACTCTGGGCGGGTCTCTGTTGGGAAGACTTGGAGAGCGTTCTGGCATTTCTAGATCAGAGAGTGACTAAGGCCGCCGCAGAGTCCAGGAGACTGGCTCCGGACCTCGGCTGGCGGCCCCTGCCCTCTGCTGCCCTACAGTCCCAAGCCTTGGTGTCGGCAGCGTTCTGTGGGTCACTGAGCCTGGCTGCCTCCAGGAGTGGCCTTCTCTGCAGGGAACTCCAGCGCCGAGCCCGCATGGCCTTCACCCCAAAAGCCCGGAGCCTGTGGGACAGCACGAATGAGCCCCTCTGCATGGCCAGGGCCTCTCTCACCCTCCGGCCTGCCTGGCCTCCATGAGCACGTAGACACAGGGTCTTGGCAGTGGTCCCTCCTCTGGCTCCAGCAGAGGCGCAGGACCACGCCCTGCCCGGGAAATGAGGTTCCCATCCTGACCCCCCTTTCCTAGAGGTGTCCCTGACCGCGGCCCAGCTCTGCTGTCCTTGTCCCTTCTCCTGGGGGAGCAGGACTTCACGGCCGGCTTTCTTCCTGCTCCTCTGCTTCTCCAGGAAATGGCTTGTCTCCAGGAGAGCGGGCATCTGAGGAAGGGGACCCTGCCCGGGGGCACTGCTGATGGGGCTGTGGCCACATGGCTGGGCAGGGGCAGGGCCGGGCTCTGGGGTGTCAGAGCCTGGGTTCAGGGGACTCTGGGGAGTCTCTTGGGGCTTGTCCCTTGCCCACCGGGCCCCCTCTGCCCACGTGTCATCTCTTCTGCTTCCAGCTGGTGCCCACCTGCAGCCTGAGGCCCCAGCGGGCTCCAGGGCGCTTGTCTGGCGCACGCGGGGGGCCCCTGAGACTCTGCAACCATGATGGTGACAGGGTTTCCTAGGAAACCGCAGCCGACTGCCAGGCCTGCCTGGGGGGTGGGGGCAGCTGCAGACGCCAGGTGGGAAGGTGTGCGTGTCCCTGTGTGAGAGAGAGAGTGGGGGTGTGGGTCTGTGTCCGAGGGCCCTGGGTCTGTGTGCGGGTGTACGTGAGTGTGTCTCTTCGTGCCTGGAGGCTCAGGACGGGCAGCCTGGCCCATCCAGCACCACGGTCCACCTGGGAAGGTCCTCTCCCCACTCCCCGCCCGCCCCAGGCCTTCCGGCAAAGCCCCACAGCAGACAACAGCAGGCCGACCTGTGTGGTCACTGGGGCTGAGCCCTGGCCTGGCCTGGTGGGTGGCGTGGTCCTCCGAGGGGCCGGGCAGGCCTGGCCGGCTCGAGGCAGGACCCTCCAGTTGCTGGGGGTGGTCCTCAAAGCCCAGCACCCAGCCTCCCCCTCCCCCGGCCCTGCTCAGCCTCTCCCTCCCCCACCCCCTTTCTCCAGGGAACAGCCCACCCTTCGAGTCCCCGTGGGGTACCACACCCAGCGGCTTTGGGGCACCGTGGGGGTCACAGGGGTGGGGGTGCAGGTCACAGGCGCCCCTTGGGACATGCTGGAAGCCACACCCCTCAGGCCCTCCTCTGCCCCTCCCCCAATCTGCACATAAATCATGGGGCCACTCGAGGTAAGCAGGTCACTCCTCCTTGTGCCAGGAAACCCAGGACCCTCCCTTGCGGCGCGGCCTGTTCTATGGTGTGTGGTGTGTGCAGCTTGGCTGGGAGATCCAGGAGCTTTGGCGGCCCCTCACCTGGGGACCTGGGGGCCTGGGGGCCTGGGGGCAGGTCCCAGGCAGGTCTGCAGTGTGGACTGTGGCAGACTGTGTGGGGCTCCTTGGTGACAGCAATGTGAGGACAAGCTGGAGGCCACTGGCAGGAAATGCAGGGGGCAGGGGCTGACCAGAGGGGCACGGCCGTTCACCCCCCTGCCAGGAACCCAGCTGCCCCGTCCCTGCCCCATCCTGGGCTCTGCATCCATGTTGAGGAGTGGGCCAGAGACGAGACAGAAGCTCGGTGGTCACTAAAGCACCTTCAGCACCTCAGTCTGTGTCTGGGACCTCGGCCCCCTCCGTGCCCAGCACCAGGAGAAGCCACCCCATCCTCCAGGCACATGGCTGGGCACAGAGCAGGGAGGCCTGGTCAGGAGGGGCTCTGGCTCAGCAGGCCCAGCCCCGGCCAGCAGAGCACCCCTGAGGGCCTGGACCCACCCAAGGGCTGGGAGGGAGCCGCCTCCTGGGGCCAGGGATGGGGCGCTCCAAGGGGTCCACTGTGTTGAAACCACAGAGATGGGGGCCCAGGGGGCCCTGTGTCCAGCGCAGATGTGGCCATGGCCTATGCCCAGGCCCCCAGGAAGAAGGGACTGGGGGACAGGGAGTGACAATGGGGAGGAGGGCTGGCTAGGAAACGGTGCCTCTGTCCAGGGGTGGGGGGCCTCCCTCCGTGCCCTCCCTCCCCCACTGCTCTGTCCCCCCCCCCCGACCCCGGGAGCAGGCGGCACGTGGCAGACCCAGTCCCTGAAGAGACGCACACTGGAGCCAATATATAGATTTCCCAGTCTGCTCAGCAGAGTGCGCGTGCGTCGTGGCAAAGAAAGAACAAGAACACGCAGAGTTCATGGCTAGCGTTCCCAACAAGCACGTTTGTTTCCCCTCTGAGCTCACACTGGATAAAGACAAGATATCAGCGGCGTGGCCGCACTGGGCGCAGCCCCGGGCCCCGGCTGCCCCCACCCCCTGTGCAGGGCTGGCCCCGCGCGCCCTCCCCGAGCCTGCTGTCCCGGGGCCCACGCGAGCGGCGGCCCCGCGGGAGATGCCTTCTGCGGCAGTAATGGAGGCCGGCAGGCTCCAGCCGCCGTGTGCGGGGCCTGCGGGCGGAGAGGGGAGGAGCGCCCCGTCTGTCATTGTCACCAAGTGGAATTCAGCACGGATTCTGCCGGTTCCGGAAGCAGCAGCAGAACCATGGTCCTTGTTCAGATTAATTAATGACCCTGGGCAGCAGCTTGGGCACAACCGAGCCTCAAGGCCAGGTGGTGGCTGGCCCAGGGCTGGGCGTCTGCTGGGGCCTGGGGCCGGGGGTGGGGTTGGGGGGTCAGCCTGCAGCTCGGCCTGAGTCTCAGGGGGGCTGTGGCCAGAGAACCGGGAGGGGGCCCTGCTCGTTCTCGGCTGGTACACAGTGCCCCCGGCACGTGTGGTCTGGGCGTGGCGCCGTGGCCCACTGGGCCCACTGGAGCCTCGGCAGCTGCGATGGGGAGTTTCACCCCTGGGCTCGGCGGGGCCACGGTCACAGCCAGATGATATGCCAGGGTGTTTTAGGTGAGATTGAACACTACCCTCGGCAGCCTGAGTGAGGCAGAGCACCGGCCTGGAAGAAACCTTCCCCGTCCCCCCTCCACGCACACGCGCCACCCCTCCCTCCCTGTCCCCCCTCCACACACGTGTGTCACCCCTCTGACAGCAGCAGTGTGAGCTTCTCCCTGCCCTGAGCAGCTCTCTTCACCGGCAGCTGGTGTCCTAGATTTGGTTCAGCCTGACACTCCCTGGAGTTGGGGCAGACCTCCCAGGTTATGGGCTCAGTCCCAGGAGATGGCCCCTCTCCAGATGCCGCTCGCTTGTCCCCCCCCACCCGCCGTCACCCACTGCTTCCGGCCCACCTGCTACAAATCCGAGGTTCCCTGGACCACTCCCCAGCCCGGGATTTACTTATTTGCCCCACGAGCTCACAGAACTCAGAAGCTCCCATGTACTTGGATCACTTTCTTTTACAGTAAAGGAGCTTCTGTCCGGGTGGGGCTGGGCTGTGCTTCCCTCGAGTACACGGGTGTGTTCACCTACCTGGAAGCTCTCCGAACCACGTCTGTCAGAGATTTCTACAGAGGCTTCGTCACATGGGCACGACTGAGCATTATCTCAGTCTCCAGTCCTCTCCCCTTCCCAGAGGATGGTGGGGCTGTAAGGATGAATGTTCCAAGCTCTAACCACGGCATGGTCTTTCTGGTGACCGGCCCCCATCCAGGAACCCACCCAGTCACCTCATTAGAACAAAAGACACTCTTGTCAGCAGGAAATTCCAAGGGACTTAGGACCTCTGTGTCAGGGACGGGGACAGAGGCCAACCTATAATTTTTCTATTATTTTATACCTCCATTATGTGGTGGGCCTCATCCAATCAGTTGAAGGCGTCAAGAGGAAAAGACTGAGGTCCCTGAGGGGGAGGGGATCTGTCTCCAGGCAGCCTTTGGGCCCCCGCTCTCCCCGGGGTGTGCAGCCTGCGGCCTGCCCTGGAGATTTAGGGCTGTTCAGCCCCCACAGCCACTTCAGCCAGTCCTTAAAATCTCCCTCCCTCCCTCCTTCCCTGTCTCTCTCTCTCCCCTGGTCCTTGACATTCACAGGGAAATCAGGGTGTGGGAAGGGCCCCTTGCCCACACACGAGCCCCAGCCGAGCACTGGGAAGCCAAAGCTGCTCCTGCCCTCTGAGGGTTCTCTGGGGTTTGGGTCCTACTGGACACCCCAGAGACTGCTGGCGACCTCTGGTGTGCCCCACTCACCACGAATCCAGGCCACGTGTCCGGGGCCCCACTGAGTGCAGAGAACAGCAGCAGGAGAGTGACCCCAGATCAGCCCACCCCGAGCTCCCGTTTGGGACACTCACGCTCCAGGATGACGTGGCCTTGACTTTGGGGCTGAGGCCTGTGGGCTTCTGATCGCCCTGGGCTCGGCCTTGACCCCAGCCTCACCAGGGCTTTATGGAAATGCTGGGGATTCCCTCCACCAGCCGCCTCCTCCTTGAGGTCAGGGTAGCCCGTCTACACATGGGCCAATAATTCAACCTCAGTTCCTGCAAATACAGACCCTAAGCCATCCTCAGGATGACCTGCTGGCCAGCCCCTTTGTGTACTTTCTCGTTTGGCCCTGCTCTGACTACAAAAACTGTAGCTGTTTATGTTATTAAGAAAATGGGGAAAAATACATATAGAAGAAAATTAAAATTGCCCATAATCACACCCACCAGAGATAATCATAGTTATGTCTGGTATATTTCTCTAGGAGGGCTATGCACACACACACACACACAGAGACACACATAGAGAGAGCTGTTGAAATCATTCGGTACACAACATCATTTCTTACACATTTTTTCATGCATCAAAATGTGTTCAAAACCGAAAGAAATCTAATGGCTGCCCAACGTCCCCTGTGCAGGACTCCGAAGGAATTCGCCGTTCCTGATTTTTGGACATGCTTTTGGTTGCCATGGTTTTGTGTTTATGACAAGCCTTGAGCATGTCTGTCCTTGTCTGAAGAGGTCGAGCTCCCTGGGAGAGGGTCCCGGGGGAGAGGCTCCTGGATCCAACCATGAGGACACTTTCAAGGCTGTTGATGCAAAGGGCTGAGCGTGTTAGGGCAGCTCAGGACCTGGCTCCACTCACGCTCAATGTCCACTCTCCTGAAATCTGCCACCATGCAGACCGTCTGCACAGAGCCGTGAAACCCCGGCGAGCAGGACTGGACGGGGCCTGGGCAGGCCGGGCAGGATGTGGCCCGTCTTGGCCACGGCCAGCGGTCACTGGAGAAGAAGCGGAGACCGCCCTGCAGCCGGGCACTCGAGAGAGCAGCGGATGGCCTTTCATGTATCTTTCAGCACCTCTGTCCATTTTTCAGAATTGTGGAGGGTGCCCTATTCTTAACCCCCTTTAAAAATAGCTTTATTGAAATACAACTCCTATGCCGTACAATTCCCCATTTAGAGTGTGCACGTCGGGGGTCTGCTCATGGAGGTGTACATCCGTCAGCACAGTCTACTCAGTAAGAGGCCGTCGCCCCCACACCAGGCCCCTGCCCCTGCCTCACCCTCCCTGGTGCCTGGAGGCCACGACCCTACCTTCCATCTCCAGCCATTTACCTGTTCCCGGACTTGTCATGGGAGTGGGATAGACAACATGTGGCTTCTGACACCACGGTCTCAAGGTCCCTCCGTGGCGTGGCGTGGCGTGGTATGTGTTCATCACGCATTCCTCTTTGTGGCTGAGTACTATTCCGCCGTGTGGATGAGCCGCGTTCCGCGGATCCACCCAGCCATCGTCGGACGTGCGGCGTGCGGCCCCTTCTAGCCCCTGGGACCACCGCTGCTGTGAACACGCGTGCCCACGCTCCCCTGTGGACGTGTGTTTCCGTTTCTCTTGGGCACATGTCTGGAGCGGAGCTGCTGGCCATAGGGACTCTCCGCTTAACCGCTTAACTGTGTGTCACGGCGGCCGCGCAGGCCGCGTCCCCAGCAGCCGAGAGCGAGGCTCTGCTTTCCCCACCTCCCCCCAGAGCTCATTATCGCCCAGCTGTTCCGTCCCACGTCGTGGGTGGGCGTGAAGTGAGCCCGAGCTTCCTGCTGCTTGCTGCAGGTCCCGTGAACAGTGGGTGCCAATAATTGTCCAACTAGAGGGCATTAGATCGATCAATCACAGGCGGCCACAGGCCAGCGCACGCCAAAGGAATGTGTGCTAGAAAATGTGAGCTGTGATTGGAAACATTTGGGCGAACGGTTTAAAAGATCAAGGAACTTGGGATGCCCGGGGGGCGCAGTCAGTGGAGCGTCCGACTCTTGGTTTTGGCTCAGGGCATGATCTCAGGGTCGTGGGGTCCAGCCCTGCATCTGCTGGAGATTCTCCCTCTCCCTCTGCCCCTCCCTCTGCTCACACGAGCACGGGTGCATGTTCTCCCTCTCCCTCAAATAAATAAATGCGTCTTAATAAAATAAAATAAAACATCCTGGAACTCTTGCCTAAAACTTGGGGCAGAAACAGAATTAAAAATGAAGCTGGCTAAAATCCCCCATCCTCCTGATCCCATATTTTTAAACGCTTATTTTCTTTTTTTTCTTACTACAAAAGTAATCACAAAATATGGACAGTCAAAAAGTACCCTAAGCCCTCGGACGCCCCGGAAGTTCCTGCCGACCCTCTGGTCTCCTCCCAGCGTGTGGACAGGCATGCGAGTTTTTAACGAAAGTGAGTTCTTAGCAAACCACTGTATTGTGAATGGATATGGTTACAGCCCCCAAAGGCTGACGGGTCCTTCCCAACAGCATGAGCAGGAGGAGGTGAGGAATGACCGAGGGAAGAGTCGGGAACTGGGCATCTTGCGGAGACCAACGGAAACATCCCCAAGGCAGATGACCGGGCACCAGAGGCAGGGGCCCCCACCGCGGGCCTCGTCTCTACTTTGTGCAGCCGGACATGCCCGTAATGCCATGTGCACCAAGCATGGATGGGGACCAGAAACGTTCTGAGGAACTGGAAGGGAGCATACTCTGGTCCTGCAGACCCTATGGGCAGGGCGGGCTGCTTCTGTTCAACCCCAGCTCTTCCCGGCCAACCTGCTCCCTGCTCTGCCCCCCGCCAAGGGCAGCAGAGCTGGCTCCAGGTCCACGAGGCAGGGAGGAGAGGGGACCCAGACCCCATCGGGGACCCAGACCCCACCGGAGACCCAGGCGGGGGACGGCGCCATCCCAGCCTCGGTCCGCCATGCCCGTGGCTTCCTGTCACAGCTAAATCTTTTTATACAAAAGTAATTTAAGTATCGGCAACCAATTAGCTCTTTACCGAGGCTTTCGTTTTTAAATGAATATTTAGGAACCCACTGTTGCTGAGCAAGTGTGGGTGCATGGACCCTGGAAGTTCCTGAGCTGAAAGATGATGGGCTGGGGGCCCCTCCCAGGGCCCTGTCTGAGCTCCCACCAGCCCAGCACCCCCCTCCCCCATGCCCTGGAAGATCGGGCTCCTCTAGAACCAGGGCTGGGCCCAGGGTGTATTCCTGCGGGGGTGAAGCCTTGCTCCCCCACGCCCAGACCCCCTTCCCAGTGCTGTCTGGGACACACTGAAGAAAGATCCTAATGTCAATCCTTCTGCCAGTTGCTTGAAGGGAGGCCCAGGGTAGGAGAGAGAGACTTTTGGTTTGAAAGGGAAGGCACAGAGTCAGCCTGTGGGCTGATGTCTCTGAGTAAAAAAGGAGCCGGGATTTGGGGTTTCTTTGCACAGGGATGTGCCCAAAGCCCCTCAGTCCCGGCCAGCAGTGGACGGGCCGTGGGCCTCTAGCCTGTCTTAATGTTGGCATTTAGGGAAAGGACAGTGCTCCCGCGTCCCCAGGCAGTGAAGGACACACCGGTCACACGCCCCACCCCTCTGCAGACTGCAGCTAACGAGACCGTGTCGCGTCCCCGCGCAGAGGCTGAGTCCGTGTCGCGACCCCGCGCAGAGGCTGAGTCCGAGGGCCTGGTGCATAGGCGCCCACCCAGGGAGCTTGCTGGACGTTTGATCTCCACGGGCCATGGCCGGGCAGGAGGCAGAGAGGCCTGCTGGGCGCCTTGAAGGCATTTGTCCTGCTGGTGCCACAAGGACCTTGTGGATACGCACTGTGACGGGGGAAGAAGGAGCCCCTGCTGCCCCAGGCCCACAGCCTGCTCTCCCCCTGGGGTTCAGTCTCAGGGCCGCAGAGCTCCCGAGGGCCTGAGCTGAGGGTGGAGCCGGCCCCACGGCGGCAGGAGGCTGCGCCCGGTCCAGGTCATGCTCCCTCCCACCCCTCAGTCTGCTCTGCCCCCTCCAAGGGGGCAGCATTTCTCCCCTGGGAGTGGGGAGGTGACTGTAGGAGCCCTCAGACCAAGCAGCTCTGGCCACCCAACCTTCTGTCCAGGGGCTCGGCCTCCCCTTAGAGAAGCCCCGTGCTCACCCCCTCCTTCCCTCAAGTCGCTGAGGCGAAAAGGGGTGGGGGCTGGGAGGGATGCCAGCAGGGTCTGGACACCCTGCCTGTCCCAGGCCACCGGTCACTGCTCACCTGAGGCTGTGCCCCGGCTCTGCCCGCTCTGTGGGCGGCCGTACCGCCCCCTCTGCCGCGTGGGATCCAGGCGCTGGGGCCCCCACGGCTGTGTCCACGGGCATGAGGCCCCAGCCAGAGCCATACTGCCCCGTGACTCCCAGCCCCTCCTGCCTCCACCCTCCGGCCCCTGCCCCCCTCCCAGGGCTACCAGGGAGTAGGGCGCCAGGAAGGCAGTTTCAGGGGCCGGGAAAGGCCTGGGGCCCGGTGGGCCCTGGAGGCCGCAGAGGAGTCAGTCAGGCAGGAGGGAGGAGGTGGGACCCCCCCATCTCTGCCTTCCGGTCCTGCCGCTTCCTGGATCAGGAGCCGGGCTGAGTCAGGGTGGGGGCGGGGTGGGGAGGGGTGGGGAGGGGTGGGGTCAAATGCCGTGGGAGCCTCAGGTGCGGAGCATTCCAGAAGTGCGGAAGTCTGGGGAGGGCGGAGGACCTCAGAGATGGCCTCTGGGCTCGGTGCTGACTCACCGGGAGAGGCGCAGAGGAAGTGCCGGGGAGCTGGGGGAGGGGAGGGGAGGACGGGGAGGGGCCTGCGGGCCCGGCGAGGGCGCCAAGGGCGCTCCCTGGCTGCTTCCCTGGGCCCTGGGCTCCAGCCACACGCTCAGCTGCCGGCGGGGCCCTGGGCGAGGGGAGGGTCCCTCGGGTGGGGCGGGGTGCTGGGGAGAGTCCTGCTGGGGGCCGAGGGGGGCTGTGGGGTCCCTTGAGGCTGGGACTTCCTGAGAGAACTACCAGCCTCAGGCTTTGGATCCGCAGCTTGGGAAGGAGGCTGCGGGTTTGCCAGCTGGGCCCCCGGGCCTGTCCCTCCTCGTGGTGGGGCGAGGGGCCCTCAGGGCAGCCCAGGGAGCCCAGACGGGGGGGGGGGCGCCCAGGAACAGCTGGTGAGGCCATGTGGGGTGCTGAGGGAGCCTAGTGGTGCCCCCTCCCCGTGGTCGCAGGGAGGAGGCTGGTCTGGCCCTGGGCTCCTAGCGCCTTGGGCGGGGCCTGGACGGCCTCACCGAGAAGGGCAGGGTGTGCGTGTGCGCGGGAGGCCGCGGGTGTGAGGGGCGCGGGCGCGTGCAGGGAGTGAGTGTGAGCATGAGAAAGAGTGGGGGTCTCGCCGCTGTCCCTCCCTCCTCCCTCTCTGCCCCCTCCCTCTCTGAATCAACCAACCTACCAATCCCCCCCGCCCTCCACCCGTTGGTCACACTGGGACCCAGTGGGCACACTTCTTACGTTGACCTCAGACAAGAACATATTTATTTCCTAGTTCTCTTCAAGGCCCAGACAACCAGGAGAACGGCCCTCTCTTCTCCCTGGCAGCCCACCCCCACCTCCAGCCTGAGCCTCTGCACCCCCAGGGGCCCAGGGCCTGGACCAGGCCGGTGATGTGGGGTGGCTGGAAAAGCCAGTTCTGTGGGGCCGCCTGCCCGGAGCCGGCCTGTGCTGACAGGTGGATCACAGGCTTCCCAGGGCCCTCCGGGCTCAGCAGGGGCTGCCTTGAGCCTGGAGAAGGCTGGGCTCACCCCAGGAGGGAGAGGAGGCCTCCCCACACCCTTGCACCCTCCTCACCGACTCCCAGGGGACCAAGGGCACGCAGGTCAGGCTTCCAGGGACTCCTCAGAGCCTGGAGGAAGGAAGGGCAGACTGGGCAGGGGAGGGGAGGCCTAGGGTCCTGGGGGTCCGTGGGGAGGCCCGAGTGTCCCCTTATCTCTGGGAGAAAGCTAATGGCCTGCACCCGGTAGAGACAGGAAATTCCCAATCAGAATACAGCATTAAGTGATGGCTCTGTGGACCCTGGGACAACCCAGGGACAGGTTTTCTTTAACCACAGGAGGAGAGAGAGCCCCCCTCCACCCCTGCAGAACTAGGTCTGCCCCCCCACATCGCCCCTCCATGGGCGCCCCTCCTCCCCAGGGACCCAGCCCCTCCCAGCTCTGCCCCTGTGCCCCAAGCTCTTCTGGGAACTTCCTTACGGCTTTGTCTTGCACTTTCTGTTTTTTCAATCATTTTAATGAAATAAGGTTTTAAAAAGCAGTTCATTTATTACAGAAAAGATAAAAATATAAAAAGAAGTTTCCTTTTGGGGAAGAAATGGATAAGAGATCACGGGGTGGGCGGAAGGGTAAAGGGCCGCGGAGCCACCTGTCTGTCCTCCCGGAGCCCAGCTAACTCCTGCTCCCGCAGAGCTGCACTGCAGTAGGGGCTGGGGTGCTGCCCTGCCCGGCCGGCCGCGAGGACCCCACGACCCATCTCCCCAGGGCCACGTGGGCACACAGCGAGGACAGAGGGGGTCAGCCAGGCGCAGCTGGGGCGGGGGCCAGGAGGGCGTGGCCTGCGCCGTGGGGTGCCCCCACCCGAAGCTTTGTGTGACATGTGGATGGAGGGGGGCATCTCCCTCCCAGTGTGGACCCCCCAAATATGGCCATGCTCAGTCTAGGAAACATTCACACGGTCCTTCTGCATACGTGTTATTTCTGGGGCCCACCATCAAGCGCTCGTGTTCTGAGCAGTACTGACCAGCCAGCAGGCCTGATGCCGCTGAGCCGGGGACGGGCTGGCCTTTCCCGGGTGCCAGGAGGGTGCTGGGTCAGGCGGTCAGGGAGGCGAGTCCCATCCCCACGGATGTCCACCTCGGGGCCTGGGAGGCCAACACAGTGGGCAGGAGACGCACCCCCCCAGGCACCGGGCTGGGGTCTGGGGGGAGGGGCATGGCCCCTCCCTGCACCCAGAGACACCCCCCCTCCGGGGCTTCCCAGCCAGTCCAGCTTCTCCCAATGAGCCCGGGACACAGGGAAGGCTCTGACAGTCAGGGGCAGTGTGAGGGGAGGGCCCCCAGTCCTGTGCTGGGCAGGACAGAGTCTCAGCAGAGAGACAGCTTGGCCCTTTCCAGGCAAGGCCTTTGGTGAAGGGGGAAGGAAGGGCCAGGCCAGGTCACCCTGGGTGCCCCGGAGAAGGTGCCTGCCCCCAGCACACCCTGGACCTGGAGTCCCAACCGGCCCTCTCCCCGACCCGTAGCCCCTTCTCCCTCAACCCGTCGACCCCCTCCTCAGACTGCGGCTGAGAAGCATCTGGGAGGCAGAGCTGGGGTGTCAGGGGCATGACCAGCTGAGCCCCGACCTGGGGCCTGGAGGCCGCCGTGCTTGCACCTGTGCCCACTGGGAGGAGGGCTGACCTTGGGGCTTCGGTCCTTTCCTACTTGTGGGGAATCCCGCCCCACTTGCAGTAAGGGGGTCTCTGCTCCCTGGGGGCTCCTCGGAGGGGCCCACATTCTGCGAGGCCTACTCCAAAGAGATGAAAGGGTGCCCTGGCTGGGAGAGTGGAGCATGCGAGGGGTCAGAGCCCCAGGGTCCCTCTGCTGCACATGTGGGTAAACAGAGTCCTGGACACAGGAAGAGTGGGGGGGGGGGGCGCACCATTAACTCTGCACCTGCTTCGTGCCCTGGTGTCCGCCCGCACCTCTCCTGCCCTCTCACACCTCTGAGGTCAGCTCCGGGCAGATGAGGGAGCCCCGGGGCGGGAACCCGGATGCAGCTGAGCTCCGAGTTAGCGGCCTCTAACACCTTGCCGGCCACGACGGCTGGCCATCATCCCCAACCTCCACGAGGCCTCTGAGCTGAGACCGTGTGTGTTTTATGGACGAGAGGCCAAGGCCCGGCTTCAGGGATGGTCTGCACTGCACTCACACTGGCCCCAGACACCAGCCCTCCTCTCTCCGCCCCGACGCCAGGACACACCTCAGGGGCTTCTTCGGGCTGGGTGAGGGTCAGACATGTTCAGAATGAGGCCTCAGGGGTCCAGACAGCATGGCCAGCCAGGCCCTGTCAGGTCTCTACAGGGCACAGAACGGGCCCAGGCACTAGGGGCCAGACCCGGCGTGGGGGTCCCTCTGATCCGCAGCGGGCCAGGACACCCACCCTGCCACCGTTGCCTGAGCTGGGCAGGTAAGGGTATCTTTCTGCAGGGAAGAACGTGCACCTGCCTCCTTGGAGGGACCCCCGGGCAGCTGCCAGAGAACAGCCTGCTGTGGGCCGGGTGCCAACCCAGCTCCATCCAGGCAAGTGTGGGCACAGGGGTGGCAGCGTGCCCACGGTGGAGGGGTTTGGGTGTCGGACAAAGCCAGCCTGAGTGCATGGACCTCCACCCTGGGCCTGTTTCCTCAACTGCCCCCTGGGGCCACAAGGTCTCCTCTTCGGGTGCAGTGAGGATGATGTGAGAGGACATGCAGACATCCAGAAATGGTGCCCCGCGGGGCGCCTGGGTGGCTCAGTCGTTAAGCGTCTGCCTTCGGCTCAGGTCATGATCCCGGGGTCCTGGGATCAAGCCCCACATCAGGCTCCCTGCTCAGCGGGAAGCCTGCTTCTCCCTCTCTCACTCCCCCTGCTTGTGTTCTCTCTCTCGCTGTGTCTCTCTCTGTCAAATAAATAAATAAAATCTTTAAAAAAAAAAAAGAAAGAAACAGTGCCCCCAACTTTCCTGGGAATGCACCTATCTCAGGGCCCAGAGGTGCCCCCCCACCCCGATCCCGGAGGCTGACTCACAGGCAGATGACCCCCTCTCAGGTGCCCTCTGCTCCCTCCCCGCAGAGCTGGGTGTGAGACCTCCGGGGCCTCCCACCTACATGTGCCCTCACTGGGACTGCAGGGGTCTGTCCTTCCAGTTTACCCTTTCCAGATCTGTGACCTGGATCTTTCTCAGAGGCCACTGCCGTGGAAGCCACCAGAACACACATTAGCCCACAACATGCAGCAAGGACACAAACAGACATGTCTGCATGTGAGCCTGTGCGTGCATGTGCCTGCTGGAGGGTCAATGAGCCAGCGTGTGTGTGCGTGAATGCATGTGTGTGCACTTGTGTGTACGCATGCGTGTGCGTGCACGTGTGTGCGTGTGTGTTAATGCATGTGTGCATCCATGTGTATGGATGCACGCGTGTGCTGTGTATATGCATGTGTGTATGCATGAGTGTGTATGTGTGTGCATGTGTGCGTGTGTGCGTGTGCGTGTGTGCGTGCGTGCGTGTGAATGACTGGAAGGTTCTCTTCGCTCTCCTGCTTGAAGCTGCGAGAATGGCAGAACCCCCCCAGGGTCTCCTGTCCCCTCAGCAGGACTGCGGGCAGGTCGTGGGAGGCCCTGCGCTTTGGAGGGAGAAGCAGGATCTTCACAAAGAACTGAGTCTGAGCCAGAAGCTCTGCGAGGCTCGCACAAGTCTTGTCCTGAAACAGAGCATGGCCCCCCCTTCACCAGGCAAGGGGACCCCGGCCAAACACTGACCCCTGGGACTGACCTTCAGACATTGGGTGACTGCCCCTGGCCTGCCAGTCCGCCAGCCCGACGGGGCAGGGGAGCTCACGTGCCTTCAAAAGGCGCATTCTCCGGGAGACCGTCCCGAGGGGAGCAGCCAGGGCCCAGCAGAGTGGATGCGTCGCTCAAGGGCCGTGGTGGGAGGGGGCAGGCAGGACCCTGCCTGGTGCTCGTGGTGGGCATGCTTAGCTGGTGGAGGAGGGGATTTGGGAGAGGAGATGGGGGGCGGTTCTACCTTGCTAGAGGAGGGTGCCAACCTCGCCCCAGGCGTGTCTGGGCTGCTGGGACCCCAGGGACTGTGGTGTCACAGTTGGGGGGGGGGATGGTGAGCTGCAGCTGTTGGCAGAAAACCGTGAGCCCAGGGGGGCAGCCATGGGGAGCATGCACTGGGGGACGCCCTGGAGTGGCCGCCTGGTCCCTGGAAGCAGGTGGGGCTGCCATTAGAGCCCGGGCTGCCAGCAGGGCTCCAGCCCCAAGGGAAGCACATAGGACGAGCCAGCCCAGCCCTGCCCACCCCCCCACCCCGCTGCCTGCTGAGCACCCAGCAGCCTGGCCCTGAAGCCACACAGCCACGCAGGGCACGGGGGCCCTCTTCTGGCCACTTTGCAGAAGATGCAGCCACCACCAAGCCTGCGGTCCTTTATGCCTGGTGCCCACGCTGCCCCAGGGGGCACGAGAACAAAGGGGAGGCTAGAATGCTGGGTTTCACTTGGCCATTTCCAAGCAGCTGGACCTAGGTCAGGAAAGGACAAACCACTCTGGGCCTCGGTTTCCACTTCGGAACCACAAGATCATATCACCCCCTCCTAGGGTGTGCAGAAGGTTCCAGATGTGGGAAGCTCCTGCACATAGCAGAGCCCCGCACGCGTCTCTGGGGGGTGTGCGTCCCTGCTCTTTCCCTGGGCCCCTCTGGGGACACTTCAGACCTGGCCTAGAGCCCTCCCCCCCCCCCCCCAGGCCTATGGAGGGCAGGCTCAGGCCAGGGCGGGTGGGCGGACCCTCGCTCCCCGGGTGTCTGCCTGTGAAGCAGCCGGGGAAGAGTCTCCGCGGTGCAGTGCTGCCATCTGCCGACGTTTCTCGGCATCGCGCCCCTAAGTGGCCACAGCCTCGGGCTGGGGTCCCAGGGGTGGAGCGATGCTCCAGGCAGGGCTCACAACAGGTCAGAGGTTCCCAGAGACCAGACACAATCCCTTCTTCCCAAAGTAAGGGCTTTAAAAAACTCATTTACCTGCACAAACACTTGCCGGGGAGGAAAGGAAGTATGGAGAAGGCTGGCCCCTGGCTGGGCTTCTGAGAGAGGGACTTTCTCTGGGGTCTGGGTGAAGGCCCCAGGAGGGCAGGCCCAAGACGAATGCTGGGGTGCTGGGGTGCTCTTATGGGAAGCCCTTGGGGCAGGGCCCAAGGCCTCCGGACTGCGGCTCCCGCGGGCGGCTGCCCCGGCCGTGCCCCCACCCCACCCCACCCCACCCCCGCCGCAGCAGGACACAGTCTGAGTCGCTGGCTAGTCCCGGCCCCACCTGCTGCCACCACCCTTCCAGAGAGTGAGAACCGCGCCCCGTGCAGCAGCTGCAGCCTCGGGAACAGAACAAGGCCTGGAGCATCTTCGGTCCGGGAGGCTGTTCCGTGAGGCTGCAGACAGGAGAGGGCCGCACCAGCGCAGCCCAGCGCGGGGAGGGACGGGGCAGCACCGAGGCCAAGACAGAGGAGGACAGCACCGAGGCCTCCGTGCTTGGGTCTCCCTGTGAGGGGACAGGTCATCTCCATAGCAACCACGAAGCTCGCGGCGACGTGCTCCCAGCGCTGGCGGATGTGCGCGAACACCACGCGGGGAGCCACGTCCGCTCAGACGTGAGCCCGCATCAGACCAGTGTCCCGGGCTCTGGAGCCCTCAGTACAGCTCGGAGTCCGGCTCCTGGGGGCTTCCAGACCTGCTGTCCTGGGATCCACGGATCGCAGAGCATTTCCCTGAGCCCAGAGCCTTCCACAAGTGTCCCCTCGGTGGGTCAGCGCCAGCCAGCACTCGGGGCCTTGTTCGCGGGGATGCCTGCCCTAGCCGGCTAGCTTTCCATGTTGCCACAAACCCCAGCAGGGCAGCCGACCGGCCCAGGGCGATGAGGATGTAGGTGGGCTTCATGGCTGGGTCTTTGTGTTTACAGACTGATACCCGCGGAGCAGCCTCTCATGGGGAAGGCCACCGGCAGCCTGCACCCGGCCGAGAGCCAGGGGGTAGAGGTGCAGCTCCCTCAGTGTCCCTCAGGAGGCCCTGCCGCAGACCGCAATGCCGTCTGGTTAGAGGTGGTCGCTTTTGGGCCTGGACTGGGGCCTGGCGAGCCACCGATGGCCGGGGTCCCTAGTGAGGCACACTCAGGTGTTGGGTGTGCGGTAGGAAACCACGTCGGTATTTACAGCGCTATGGGGGGTCTCAGAGAGGCCCTGCCAGCCCAGGTGAGTGCCCTGTGGGCCCCTCTATTATTAGAAACTCAACCCCACAAAGACTGGCTCCATCCTCCCAAAGCCCAGTCCAGGGGGACCCTCACCCACATGGAGCCGTCAAGGTGGCCTCAGTGCTTGGTGCATGGATGGGAATGTGGCTCTAGTCCTGCCATTTCCCGGGAATGGCGCCCCGATGCAGGCAGGTGCTGCTGTGGGTGGGGGAAGAAGGAAAGACAAAAACATACCCCCAAGAGAGAAGCTGCTGCGACCATCGCTGCCGAGCGGCTGTCCCTGGGGGAAGGTCCTCCCGTGACAGTGCGAGTCCCCAGGAGCCAGCTGGGTGAGGGGCGCCCTGGGGGCAGCAGGAGTGAGCCTGAGCATGTGTAGCCCCCCCTTCCCCGGGCTGCTCCAGGGGGTCAGAGAGTGCAACCCCCGTCCTGGAGGCAGCCTCATCCCGCAGGACCCACAGCAGTGCCCACCTCTGCCAGCAGAGGGCGCCCCGCATGCGAGAGCGGGTGCCCTGCACACCCAGTGCCCAGCTCCACTGCGCCCCCACTCTATTCACACAGCCTACAGACGGCCCCAGACCCCACAGCACGAACGTTGCACCAGAGACCCTCCAGCTACAAACCCATAGAGCCACCGCAGAAGACTTGAAAGTTTAAAGAACAAAACAAGTGGCCCCCTCACCCCCCAATTAGAGACACCAGACACCCCCCTCCCCTGCGGAGTTCCTCCCAGATGGTCTCCCCGAAGGGCAACTGCTGTTTCCCCACATCTTTCACCTTCCTTACCTGTACCCCGATTTCACTAGGGCCCTTGTGGGCGCCCGACCACCGCCAAACTCTCCACAAGGACACTGCGGTGACACCTTGCTGGCCATGTGTGTGAGCTGCCATGTCGCCTTCAGCAGCAGCAGCATCTCCATCACCTTCATCATCACAGTCATCTTCATCATCATCTTCATCACGTTCTCCTTCATCATCATCTCCATCATCATCTCTCCATCATCATCATCTCCATTATCTCCATCATCATCTTCATCATCATCAGCTCCATCATCTCCATCAGCATCATCATCACCATCATCTTCTTCATCATCTTCATCATGTTCGCCTTCATCATCATCTCCATCATCATCAGCTCCATCATCTCCATCATCATCTTCATCTCCATCATCTCCATCATCATCTCCATCATCATCATCTTCATCTCCATCATCTCCATCATCATCTCCATCATCATCATCATCTTCTTCATCTCCATCATCACCATCATCTTCATCATCATCTTTGTCATGTTCGCCTTCATCATCATCATCTCCATCATCATCCTCATCTCCAACATCTCCATCATCATCTCCATCACCATCATCTTCTTCATCTCCATCATCATCTCTCCATCATCATCATCTCCATTACCATCATCATCTCCATCATCATCTCTCCATCATCTCCATCATCATCATCATCTCCATCATCATCATCATCTCCACTACCATCATCATCATCTCCATTACCATCATCATCTCCATCTTCATCTCTCCATCATCATCATCTCCATTACCATCATCACTACCATCACCGTCATCATCTCCATCATCGTCTCCATCTTCACCACCCTTTCCACCATCTTCATCTTTATCTTCACCATTTTTGCTCCTCTGCATTGAGTCTGGAACCCTAGCTGTACATCAGTAGGCAGCAGCCCTTTTTAGACAGCACAGGGGAGTTCTCCTCCCTGATTTGGAAATGACTGGGCTCCTAGCTCTGAGCCCAGGAGGGTTTGACCTCAGGGTGGGTGGCACAGGAAGGGGTGCAGTGACAGTTGCTCCCAGCCAGGCTCCCCACATGACCGTGACCTCAGACAGTACCCTCCTTTTTTTTTTTTTATTCAACATTTTATTTATTTATTTGACAGAGAGAGAGAGATAGCGAGAGAGGGAACACAAGCAGGGGGAGTGGGAGACGGAGAAGCAGGCTTCCCACAGAGCAGGGAGCCCGATGCGGGGCTCGATCCCAGGACCCTGGGATCATGACCTGAGCCGAAGGCAGACGCTTAACGACTGAGCCACCCAGGCACCCCTGACAGTTCCCTCCTGTAAGGCCATAGGGCCTCTGAGGGTCTCCCAGGCCAACAATCCATATTTGTGACCAGGATGAGGACCAGGAAGTCCAGGCGCCATGGCCGGATCTCCCAGGGTGAGGGGCATCAGGGGCTGCACCATGGCACCTGTGGGCATCTCACTTGGTGGTCCTTGCTGCTGGAGTTGGAAACACATGGGGACTTACTGTCTATACGACAGCCTTGGGCTGACTGTGGACATGCAGTGACCATAGGTGCTTTTGTTTGTGGTCTTGTGTGTGCACACGTGCATGCGTGCTCTTCTCTCGAGCAGGACTCTGGCCTCCCAGAAGGAGGGTTTATGAATTTCTTGTGGCCACTGTAACAAATGACCATAGCTTGGTGGCTTAAAAAGATACAAATTTACCATCTCACAGTTCTGGAGGTCAGAAGTCTGAAATGGACCATGTCCAGGTATGGGCAGGGGGTTTCCCACGAAGTCTTTGGGGAAGAATCTGTGTCCTGGCCTTTTCCAGCTTCCTGAGGCACCTGCTTTCCTTGGCGCGTGGCCCCTCCCTCCATCTTCAAGCCAGTAGATGTCTCTCTCTGCCCTCGGGACTCTCCTGCCCCCCGCCGCCCCCTGCAAGGACCCTCGAGATTACACTGGGTCTGCCTGGCTCATCGCGGATGCCCTCCCTGTCTGAACACGGGCTGTTTATCAGGCTTCATCCCACTGGCAACCTGAATCCCTGTGGCCGGGCAGGGCGACACATTCATAGGTCCTGGGGGGCAGGACGTGGACATCTTGGGGGTTTTTATTTCCCCACCATCCTCTTCCCAAGCAGCAGGGCCTCGTGCCCCAAGTTGAGGTGGGTGCCCCATGCAGCACTCGGGGCACTCAGCACCTGCCAGGGGCAGCTGGGCAGCTGGGACCCAGGTGCCCAGAGCACAGGCTCGGGGCCACACCTGCTTGTCAGGTGAGGATAACGCTCTCCGTGGGGTGTGGTGGGCTCATTCAGCTCCCGCTCCTCTCTCATTGCCCACAGCAGAGTTGGAGCATCTGTAGGCCTCTCTCCTCGCCAGGCCCCCTCGCCACAGAGGGGCAGCACTTCCTGGAGAAGTGAGGGCTGCACAAAATGGACAAGGGACAGGGCGCCACATCACAGAAGGCCTGGCTCAGTGGTATTGGCCCCAATTCAAACTGTTCAGCAGATACCCCATGAGGGACAGTGAGGAACAGCTCCTGTTTGCTTTGTGGTTCAGGAAACCCATCACGACTAAGCTCTGCCCAACGATGGGCCGTCCACGATGCTGTCCACGTCTGTCTGGCAGCCTCAGGGGGAGCGGGACGCAGGGTGACAGCCGTCTACGAGGGCCTGTGGCAGGACCCAAGAGGGGACATCTTGGGGGTCTGTCTTGGGCCTGACCCGGCCTTGCTGGGGAGGGGAGGGCAGAGGAGAGCAAGCACCATCATCCACCCCTGCCCCCGCCCCCCTTGACCTGGGGGGCAGCCGCAGGCCAGGTGGCCATCAGCTGACCATCACACTGTCTGGGCAGGCTTCCCTTTCCCCAAGGTCAGTGTAGGACCCTCCTGCCTTCCTCTTCAGCCTGAACCTGACCAGAGTTAGGACTCCATTAAGTCCCAGGGGCCTGGGCCCGACTGGGTACAGGGACCTGGGGGTCTGCCCAGGAGTGGACTCTGCCCTCACCTGCCAGGCCTGCCTGTCCCTCTCCCGTCCTGAGACCCAGCCCATGCTCTCCAGCTCAGGCCTCACCTCCTCCCTGGAGCCCTCCCAGCCTCTCCCTCCCCTTCCCAATCGGGCCCCCAGGCCTCTCTCCCCACCTGCTCTGGGGTCCCTCTGCTCCCAGGGCTAGGAACTGTTCTGCTCTGTGTCCCCAGCACTACCTTGGCTACCCACGTGGGGATGCTCAGAACACTAGTGCATGGCTGAGGGGATGAATGAATGAGCGAAGGAATGAATGAACGAACAGGTGTCACGTGCCTGGGTAGGACCTCCCTGGCTGCTGGGCCCTGCCCTGGCATTGCAGATGGGCACTCGGGGCCCAGAGAGGATGTCGCCCTGCAGGGGATGGGCCTGGGGAGAGGGGTTGCCTGCACACGGGGAGTGTCTCCAGGCTGGCGGCCACCTTTGTTTGGAGACTTCTTAGAATCGCTGTCTCTTGCTGTTGAAGGGAGGCTGTATGTGTCCCGGCCTCCCTGGTGGGGGTCCAGGGAGCAGAGACCTGGGGTCCTCCTGGGAATGTCACTGCGATGCATTAATCTGCACAGCCCAGAGCGGGAGGGCCCGCCAGCCTCCTCGAGGCACCTGTGGGTTCCCTGGCACAGGGCGTGCCTCTGGGGGGCCCAGCCTGCCTGCCCCATCACCAGGTCCCTGCAGCCAGCCTCCTTGGACTGCGGGGAAATCAGGTTACCTGCAGCATCTCCTCGCAGGAGAAGGAGGAGCCTCTGAAACCAGGACAGATGGCGGTGCCTCCCCGGGGGGGAGCGGACTCATTAGTCATTTCTAAATTAGACAGAGGGGTGGGGGGACTTGATGGGGTCCTGGGAATCCACGGAGCCCCATTCCAGCCCACCCAGGAGGCCTGCTGCTGCCTCTGAGGCTCAGCCACCTTGGAAATTGATGGTGGGCAGCGTGGGGACAGATCCGATGGGGGAGGCAGGGCGAGCCTGCAGGCAAGGAAGACAGGGCTGCAGAGATGGGGGGCTGGGCTAGAGAGGCTGCCCCCGGGCCTGGCTCCCCAGCGACACAGCCTAGCGCCCTGACAAGACTCTCCATCCAGCAGCAAGGCGAAGGGAGCCCACAGATCCGCCCCAACCAGGTGGCCAGCAGGATCCATGGGCAAAGCCCAGACCTTCATCTGGAAGCATGTTCAGCGGAAGGAAGCTAGCAGGAAGCCGAATACGTCCGCAGGCCTCGCCCAGGCCCCTCCAGGAACAGTGGCTCAGGAAGCCGCGGCCGATGGGCGGTCCTTGCTCACGGCATGAAAATGGGGCAAGATGGCATTCCTTGACTCCTCCAGAGCCAGAGGTGGACCCGCACTGCTGGGGACCCCGAGGCCCGTTCACCGTCTCCGGCTTCCTCAGCAGACCTCGGCAGCTTCTAGAAATGTCTGGGAGAGGAGAGCCTGCCTGGGCTGCTGGCGTGGGATGGGCATCAGGCTGATCCAAGGCTGCCCCTAGCATGCCCCAGCTGGGACCCGGGGGGCGGGGGAACAGCACCTCCAGCCTCCATTCCACGGCTTGGGCCTGTTCCAGGCCTCCTCTTAAAGGGTCCAGGCTGAGCTGCAGCTGGACCTGGCCGGGGCTGGACAAGGCCAGAGCCAGCAGGGCGCCTTAGAGCTCACGGGGACACTTAGACTTGGGGGGCCAGCCCCAGCACAGGCGGTAGAGGCCGGAGTCTGGAGTCCAGGGCCAGGGACAAGGCCCGGGATGTGGAATGAGGGAGGGGGTCATGCGTTCCGGCTGCAGACGCGGAGCATGCAGGACTGGGATGGGCTTTGGGATTGCGAGGTCATGGCAACAGGCGTCAGGGTGAGCGTCTGGGGGCAGGATAGTCCCTGAGAACCGCCTCCCTGAGTCTGCTGGAGACAAAGCCTGGTGTCTGGGCCCCAGCTCTTCATTCACAGACTTGGCAGAGGCCTTGCCCCTTGGGCCTTGGCATCCTTGCTTATAAACAGGCCCCAAGAAGGACGGTTGCGGCCCCGTGCAGCATGAGGCTGATGTGTCCGCCAACGATGCCCAGGGGCTAGCACCAAGGCGCAGGCAGACATCCATGCTTGGGCCACCCTTTCCTGTGCCCCCAAGACCACCTTCCCAATCCCCTCATTTGTCTGCTCTGGGCCTCTCTCCTCCGATGGACTCTGTGCTCCCTGGGGTGGGGGGTCGTCCTCGGCACCCTGCACAGCCCAGACACAAGGCAGGCGGTCAGTGGGAAGCTACGGAGATGACCGGCAGTCAGGGAGCAGGCTGTGGGCGTGGAAGGAAAAGGGCCGTCTCCACATGGGCAGACCCAGCCATCTCCCCGAGAAGCAAGTGGGGGCGTGGGGCTGGGGCTGAGGAAAGGGGTGGGGTCCCAGCAGAGGGTCGCCAGCCCCCCAGCCGCCATCTCACACTGCACGTCTAGGCACATCTATGGTGCCCAGACCGCAGACCGGGGACGGAGACCAAGAGGGCCGGGTCCCGTGCCAAGGTCACCCTGCCTTCAACAGCAGGCTGGACTCCAGCCAGGAGGTCTTAACCCGAGGTCCCCGAGACCCCGTGTAGCCCGAGCTCCCTGTGCCCCCACACTCCCAGCAGGCTTTGCAGCAGACCCCCGGTGGGCGGCCAGCACTCGGCAGGGCGCCTGCGGCCCCCAGCAGGCTAAGCAGGAGCCCTGCCCACACGCTCTGGAAGGGCCACGGGCTGCCTTCTGCCAGAGCCTCATGTTTTCTGGCCGCCACAAACACCGGCTTGCTGTGGCCAAGCCTGGCCCTGGCCCGGCCTCTAGAGGGGCCAAGCCCGAGGGGAGGCCTTCTCCAGGAATCCTCCAAGCGGTCTGCCCTGCCGTGGCTGTGCGGGCCCGGCCAGTCAGGCACACTGGGAAACAGGCCCCAAGGGGGGTCGCCTGTCCTGCTGGTCAAGCTGACCCCAGACAAGCCCACTCCTGTCCCGGGCCTGCAGTCTGTGGGGACGCCACCCCCGAGAGCAGGAGGAACGGGTGGGCCAGGGTGTGGCCGATGGTGGGTGAGGTGTCCCCCCCACACCCCCATCCTTCCCCAGGCCTCCTGGGAGCAGGATGGCGGCCTTCCTTCTCTGAGCAGCGCTGCTGGCCCGAAGGTGGGAGAGGCAGGGCCGGGCTGGGCTCCCAACAAGCCCATCTGGTTTTCTTCTCTGGCTGGACTCCAGGGAGCCAGGCCTGTCCCAACCCAAGCCGGAAGCTTCCAGGACTCCCCGCAGGCCAAGCCAGGCCCCCCCCACCGGCCCCCGCGGGAGGAGGAGCCGAGCCGTGGGCTGGGAGTGCGGGGCCCGCGCCTGCCCCCTGACATGGTGCCAGGCCGTTGCGGGAACAGGGCAGGCGGCGGCCCCGGCAGACTCGCCCACGCGAGCCGCCCACAGACAGGGCTGGGTCAGGGGCCACCCGGCGGGGGCAGAGGTCACGGTTTGTGCTGGGCTTGCTGGTCGCCTGGCCCTGCCCCCACGTGGAGCTGCCACACTCCTGCTCCGTGGGCCTGACTCGCACGCTCACCGGCCCCTGCCCGGGGCCTGCGTCTGGAGGTCCCCCTTGGGCTCCATGCGGGGCTGCACCAAGACCCCTGGAGGCCCCTAGTGCCCAAGGATCAGGGTGCCCCCACCCCCCCACCGCTGCGTAATTCAAAATAAAAACAGCGCTAAGCTGTAAAGTACGGGGAAGGAGGTCAAGGTTCTGCTCTTTCCCATAGAGACAACTTGGATGCCGTTTTGGAAATAACAAATACCAAATCCTTTCTAAAAATGTCACTGGTGGCCTGGCCCAGCTGTGGGCAACCCCCAAAGCCCGCCCTTCACCTACTCCTGGCTGCCTGCCGCCTTAATCCGCCCAGAAGAAAAGCCTGCTGCTGTGAGTGTCAGCGGCATGTGCTCCTCTCTGGGGAGCTGCCCAGGTCCGGTGGGCTCCGGGGGCTCAGCCTCCTCCGGGAGCGCAGACACAGCCCGGAAGTTCCCACCCCATCCTGGCTCAAGACCCAGGAGGAAGACGCTTTCCTTGGGTATCCTGCTCGGGCTCGCCTGAGCCTGGGCCACCTGCCCACCCTGCGCCAGGAAGGCCGAGGGCCAGGCCCACTTGGAGCGGCCCCCCGGGAAAGAGGCCCACAGTCCCAGCTGGGAGGGAGGCTGCCGGGCCAGCAGGAGTGGCACTCGATTGCCATCAGCCTCTAGGTCACATGTCCCCCCACCAGCCTGTCCTAGAGGCGGATGGCAGGCTCCACTGTGCGCCCCTCCTGCCTGGCGGGTCCCTGGTCCTCGGAGGGGAGCGCACCTACACAGGCGGGGACGGGCCCTGGGCAGCTCTTGGCTTTGTCTGACCAGCCCTCTTGTTGCACTTGAGGACACTGAGGTCCGGGGAGGTCAGCCCTGCCTGAGGACGCAGGGCCACAGTGAAAACCCAGCATATGGAGGGAATGAAAGACCCTCCGCATCCGGCCGCCACTGGCCAGGGTCCTGTGGTGTCTATTGCTGAGCTGGGGGCTACCTGCAGGCAGGGACCGGGCAGGGCACCCAGCAGGTGACACCCTGGGTGACAAGTGGAGAGGGAGGCCAGGAGATCCAGACCATAGGCGGTCACCACAGCGCCCTGCACTGGCCATTTGCTAATGAAGGAACCATCTGGAAGAAGGAGGGCTGGCCCAGAGGGCAGGAGGGTCTGCGGGCTCCCTACTCCCAGGGTTTGTACCCAGACGGTGTTCCGCAGGAGGTGGGCTTTCAGTGGGGGGGGGGCCCAGCATGCCCCCCGACCCTGCCAGCACCCTGCCAGCTGGAGTTTGGAGGAGCATGGTGGCAACTGTGGAGGGAGAGACCCTGGCCTCGGTCCCTCCCCTCAGACCTGCTCCCGTCACCGTGGCCCAGATTCTGCTTCTGGAAATACACTCTCAATTAAATTGAAAAGCCCAGAGAGAAAACGGGGGGTTACACAACACCTCGTTACCTGCGGCTCCCAGCGGCCCGGGGGACACGCCTGCCCGTGCCACGGCCCGCCCCACACCTGGTCCCGGCCTCCCAGGTGAGGACGGGCTCCCTCCCAGCTGGAAGGCACGAGGAGGGGCAGGGAGGGGATGGGGTGTCCTGGGCCCGGCACGCTCTGTCCTGGGAGGGTGACCTGGGGCAGCCTGCGGGCCCCTTGTCTTCAGAGGGGGTATTGCCCCCTCCCAGGGCTGGTGAAGCGACCGCGGGCACAGGTGACTTGCATGCAGCCCGCTCTGGTTTGCAGGTGGCTCCCGCCGAGAGAGTGAGGGGCCAGAGGGGTGGCCCGGCTGAGGATTGGAATTCCAGGCTCCAAAGGGGCCACAGGGGCAGCAGCGGCACGAGTTCCGTCCTGGCCCCGGAGGGAGGGCTCCCTGGGCCTGCTGACCCCCACACTGCCTGCCCAGTGGCTCCCCCGACAGCGGGGCAAGGGCTGGGTGTGCCTGGGGCAGGCAGCGCGGTCACCGCGCCGCGTCGCAGCCCAGAAACTCTGGCCGAGCTGAGTACTGGCCGCACGCTCTGGGCAAGCGGACACTGCTGGACCGGGAGGTGTTTATGGCCGCTTGGCCGGGAGGAGCCCTGCCAGGTCCAGCTCTGCGGCTCCAGCCCCGCTTCGCTGGGTGTCTGCCGCATAAACGCTCTGTGGACTGCCCTGGGTTTGCCTTCTCGTCCACGGCACGTGCTGCCTGCCTCAACCCTGGAAGCGAGTGTCAGGACTGCAGAACTCCGTCAAACCGCAGAAAGCCAGGTGCCCCACATCCGGGGCCAGAGGGAACCCTGGGGACCCTGTAGCTGTTTCCCAGGTCGGTGCCTGCCCCCGGTCAGACCGAGTCCCCGGGCCATGGTGCTCACGCCCTGGCACGAAAGCCCACAGCAAAGTGGGATCCCTGCAGCCCTAGATGCTGGTGGAGAGAGGGCTGGGGGCAGATGGGGGTGAGGTGGGGGAGGGGGCGTGAGCAGGGGCAGCGAGGGCAGGGCATCTGTGGGGTGGGGGTGAGCCCTGCTTGCCCGGTTCCCTTCCCATGAGGGCAGGGGGGTGGGGGGGCTCTTTGTCTCCAAAAGAAACTGCTTTTTTGTTTAGGAAAACATATTAATGGGCCCTTCAGGTCTGAAAGGAAAATCCCAAGGCAGAGGCTGGGCCCAGAATCAGAACCGGTGGGGGGGGGTCCCCTTGCAAGAAGTGCCCCCCACCCACCCTGGAGGGCCTGTGGGGGCAGATGGGCCCGGCACCAGGATTGGGCGGTTTGGTGCGGGATAAGCTTACCTGGTTTTCGTCTAACTTCTCTGGTGCCCAGAGGCTCTAAGCATGTTCACTGTAGACACTTGATTTATTTTATTGAAACCCTTGGGTCCTAGTCTTTCCCATTTTCCACTTTTTGTTAGTTTTGGAGCTCTTCTTCTATTGCAAATGTTTTTTTCCTGTTTGTCACTTGGCTTGTAATTTATTGAAGACATGCACATAGAGAAACGTGGAGTGGTACGCACTGGAAGTGAGCCATATTTTCCTTTGATGACTCTTTAGGTTTATGCTTAGAAAGTTCTTCTCAAAATCAAAATTGGCACGATGCTTACATGTCTTTTATTTACAGGATGATTATTTTTCCTCCTTTTTTCATACTTCTCTAATCCATCTGGAATTAATTTATATGGATGCTTGGCCAGGGATATAACTTGATTTTCTTCTCCAAATAATTAACCAGTTATCCCAGGGATGTTGGTTTGATACTCGGAATGTAACAGTCGACCCGCGTTCCTGGTCTCGTACTAGGGCTACTCGGCTGTGGGCAGGGTCAGAGCAAACCCAGGAGCCTGTAGCTGTGACCGTCTGGGCCCGAGGGAGCCCACAGGGAGCTGTCTGCAGAGAGGCTGCTGCAGGGCTGCACCCCCGGTCAGAGATGGTCAGAGACCCAGCATGCCCCCGGCCGCTGGTGGGAGACAGCTCCCCAGCCTCCCTCTCCTCCCACCTCTCTCACCTCCTGCCCCTCTCCCCTCTGCCAGACTTCATCCGAAGGTGGAGAGCTCAGAGCAGGCGGGGCGGCCAGACACTACCCAGCGTGACAGGATGACGTCAAACTCTAACAATTTAAAGCAACGAGATGCGAAGGTGGCAGAACACTGTCCCCGAAATTCTGAGCCAGAATTCTTTACCCAGCGAGATGATCTGGTGAGTGGGAGGGCCGTGGAGGTGCGCATGCCTCTTTTCTCCAGAGCGCCCGAGGAGAGGGCACCAGGTCCAGGAGACTGACCTGCTGTGGGGCCTCGGAGCGTAACTGGGCCAGAGGACTCAGCAAGCCACGCAAATGGAGCCCCCACATCCAGGTAGGAGGTGGTGGGTGACAGCAGGCCCACACTCCTGCAGCAAGCAGAAAACGCCAGAGAAAGCACAAAACTCAAGGCGTTGAAGGTGGGGGTGCACCCCAGAGACATTTCCTCACCTGGTTCTGGCTGAGCATCGCTTGGGCCCAGACGAGACGCCACTGCTGAGAAGAGAGAAACCTGGGAAACATGCAGTCTTGCTTGGAGTAAAGGCCAGACTGGACCCTGGAGGGGCTTCAAACACACCATGAGGGGTTGCTGAGTTCGGTGGCCACAGGGGAGGCTGGGAGCCAGGCTGAGCGGTTCTGAGAGGCACAGGGCATCCCATCCCTCAGGCAGGGAGCCCTGCAAGCACGCCCCAGCCTCTCAGAACATTCACTAGATGGGAGCCAGGAATCAGGAGGCTGGAGAGTCGGCTGGAACCTCGGAAAGGCAGTCAGGCCCCTCACAGCCTCAGGCCAGTGAGACATGCAGCCCTGCCTGGGATGAGGTCTCCCTCACGCTGTGAGTCAGCCCGGGCAGCTTCAGCCCTGACCGCCAGACACCTACAAGATAAGACTGGTGGAAGATAGTCTTCCCTGGACCTCACTCGTTCTTTTATACACAATGTGAAGCCTACAACGAACAATTATCAAACATGGAAGAGGCAAGAAAATATGACCCATAATTAAGTGGAGAAATAGACAATGGAAGTAGACCCAAAGATGATCTGGACATCAGAGTTAGAAGGCAAGGACTTCAAAATAACTACAGCGAATACATTATAGAAAGTTGACGAAAAGGTGGAAAATTTCACCAGAGAATTGAAATCTTTTTAAAAAAAAACTATAATTTAAACTATAAGGGGTGCTTGGGTGGCTCAGTCACTTAAGTGCCCGACTCTTGATCTCAGCTCAGGTCTTGATCTCAGGGTTGTGAGTTTGAGCCCCACGTTGGGCTCCACGTTGGGTGTGAAGCCTACTTAAAAAAATTATGAAAAGATGAAATGGATATTCTATAACCATATATTCAATATGTGAAATTAATAACTCAATCAATGCCCTTAGCAGCAGAACACAGGATTGAGGAACCTGATACCAGGTTAATGGAAAATACCCAAACTGAAGCACAGAGAGTAAAAACGGATAGGTAAAAAACAAAACAGAGAAACATGTAAGACATATAGAGCATGCTTAAAAGTACTAATGTGCTAATAATTAGAGTTCCAGAAAGAGAGGAGAGAAATGGGGCAGAAGCAGTGTGCAAAGAGATAATGGCTAGAATTTTCCAGAACAAGTGAAAAACATCAGCTCATGGATTCAAGAAGCTTTGCAAACCTTAGGCAGAAAAATCAAGCTAATGAATAATAAGGCCATTATTAACTCTGGGAAAATATAAAGTTACCCAACAAAGGAAATATAATAAAATTATATTTCATAGCTCAGATCAGAATGACATTTACCTAATCTAATAAAACATACACTAATTTTGATTTAATAAAAATTGTGATATAGCCCATAAAAAATGGAGGGGGGGTAGAAATTCATGGGTCTTTATAATGGTGGAGGCAATGTAAGAGAATTTCAAACTTCCAAACTAGGAAGCCAGCAGATAATACCTAAAACTGATAAAAAAAAAAAATCAAGCAATGATAGGAGAAATGTATTATTTAGAAATGTATGAGGTATGAAGAAATTTTTTAAAAGAGCTGAAAGTATTGGCCTCTGGGGAGCAGAAAATTTCTAGAAGTGAGAGGAATTAAGGGACTAAAGCATTAGATATGTAGATATAATTAAATTATTATTTAATAGCTAGATATTAAATCTAATATTTAATATAATAAATAGATTTATTTATCTATAAATAATCTAACAATTTAAAGCAATGAGATGCAAAGGTGGTAGAACACTGTCCCCGAAATTCTGAGCCAGAATTCTTTACCCAGCGAGATAATACGGTGAGTGGGAGGGCCGTGGAGGTGTGCTGTAGATATAATTAAATTATTGATATAGCTTAGGTTTTATAATTTTAGCTGATCATTGTCTTCAAGGGATAAATCCCAAGCACTCAATGTATTATTAATTTAAAATAGTGACTGCATTTAACTTGCTATAAATGTTTTTGGAATTCTTAGGTCTGTGTTCATAATTGAGACTGTACCATAATTTTTCTTTCTTTTCTTTATTTTATTTTTTTAGAGAGTGAGGTAAGGGGAAGGGGCAGTGGGAGAGGGAGAGAGAGAATCTTAAACAGGCTCCGTGCCCAGCATGGAGCCCGACGCAGGGCCCAGTCTCACAACTCTGAGATCATGACCTGAGACAAAATCAAGAGTCAGACACTTAACCACCTGAGCCACCCAGACACCCCACCATTGTTTTTCTTTTAATGCTATCTTTGTTAAACTTTAGTATCAGGGTTAAACTAGATTCATAAAATTAATTGGGAAGAGTTTCTTTCTTTTTTTTTTTTTTAAAGTGGGCTCCATGCCCAACATGGGGCTTGAACTCATGATCCTGAGATCAAGAGTCACACACTCTACCGACTGAGCCAGCCAGGGACCCCTGAGAAAATACTTATAATTTTTTTTATCATTTTTCAATTTATATGGAATTAGAAAAATCTGTTGCTTAAAATTTTGAAATAGCCACCCATAAAATTGTATCAATCTGCCACCACTTATGGGAAAAATCCTTTTGCAAACTTTCAAATTCATTCCATGGTTGTTCACCTATTAAACTCTTCAAATTTCCTCTGAAGGCAATTTTGGAAAAGCCCATCCTTTTTTTTAGAAAATCACCCCTTTCTTTTATTTTTTATTTTTTATTTTTTTATTTTTTGGTTAAAGCATTTTATTTTAAATCACCCCTTTCTTTTAGAGGTACAAATTTATTTTAACATTGTATATTTTTCACTTACAATTTTTATGTTATGTGATTTTTTTGAGAATTGTTTTTGATACTTAATTCTGCTTTGTAACAAAACACAATTATTTAGACTCATTCGACATGTAATTGATTTTATTTTTTTTTTTAATTTTTTTTTTTAAGATTTCGTTTATTTATTTGACAGAGAGAGATAGCGAGAGCAGGAACACAAGCAGGCAGAGTGGGAGAGGGAGAAGCAGGCTTCCCGCGGAACCGGGAGCCCGATGCGGGGCTTGATCCCAGGACCCTGGGATCATGATCTGAGCCGAAGGCGGACGACTGAGCCACCCAGGTGCCCCAACATGTAATTAATTTTAAAACTCACCAAAATATCTTTAAATTTCAAGATGTCCCTCATCACTGTGTCCTTCGTCTGGCACCCCCCTCAGGAGCCAGCGTTGGGAAGCAGGAATGCACACTCTTCTAATGCAGATTCCGTTCCTCAGGTTTACTTCCAGTTTCTCTGTGTTCTTTCCATCCAGCCATCTTTTTATTTCCATATGATATTTAGGCAGCAGCTCGCCTTTAAAAATCTTATCTTATTCCACTAAGACCTCTTATTTGTCCTCTTATTTCTTCAGCATGTTGATTCTTGATTTTTAATGAAAGCTCAAAGCAGATACTTTGAAATATATACTTCTCTGTTAGAAAATCTTTTGTAAAATATGATTTTTATTTTCATCTTGGTTGTTATATTCTGCGCTTTATTTTTTAAATTTTTTTCTTTTTTTTAGGTTTTATTTATTTATTTGACAGAAAGAGAGATCGAGGGAGCATAAGCAGGGGGTGCGTGAGAGGGAGAAGCAGACTCCCCACTGAGCAGGGAGCCCGACATGGGGCTCGATCCCAGGACCCTGAGATCATGACCTGAGCTGAAGGCAGACGCTTAACGACTGAGCCACCCAGGCGCCCCATGTTCTCTACTTTTGGAATGAAGGGTTTTTTTTACAGGCCCCAAGTGGGTTTTATTGGGGGGTGTGTGCATGCGTGTGTGTGTGCGTGTGCGCTCACACGTGGAAGGGTTGTGTGTGTGCACGCACACTTATGTGTTTGTGTGCGTGCACAAGTGTGTTTCCTGCTTGTCGTCCTGGGTGGAATGAGGCCTCGCAGACCTGGGGAGTGAAGACATCTGTGAGCAGAAGCTTCTTGGTTCCCCTCATGCCCGTTTGCTTTCTGACGTAGCTGAAGGGGGTTGCGGCACCCAGCCCCGGCGGCACCCAGCCCCGGCGGCACCCAGCCCCGGCGGCACCCAGCCCCGGCAGCACCCAGCCCCGGCCGCCCCTGACGTGTGGGGCCCCTCGTCCCCCTGATGACCCAATACTGCTCTCTCCCCTGCAGAGAGCGACTGAGAGCCACCGCTCGGGGATGACCTGGCTCTCACTACTCTGGTTACAGCCCCAGGGTGTGGGTGTGAAGAGCTCCCCTTCACGTCTGTCTCCAGCTGGGCTGTGTCCCAGGAACCCAAGTCCCAGAGTGGACGCAGGCCGGGTAGGGCCCCTCGGGGCTCCCCCTCAGCTGTGCCCGGGCTGTCCTCTGGCCGAGGGTTGACCTTCTGGAGGGAGCGTGTCTCTGGCTTCTGCTCGTGCTCTTTAGCTTCCTGGGAGCTCCTGCTGGCGATCGATACGGCATTTACCGCTGCAGGCAAGGAGGGCTCACATCTCAGGCCCTGTGGCATTTTGGTAGCTCGGTATTAATCAGCAGCAACCTTTGCGTCCGTCAGCCACCGGGCTTGCCCTTGTGTTCCAAACGCCAGGGCCTGACACTCGTCAGAACAGCCTGCGGGTCCTCATCGACCAGGAGGGGCTCGGGGACTGCTGCCTGACCCCTCCCATCACCCAGACAGGCCCCACCGCCCACTCCTGTCCAGCTTGGGGCACTGCCCGTGAGGAGCCTGGGAACCCTCATGCAGGCAGCCGGCCCTCCCTTGTCCCTCTGTCCTTGTTCCTTGTCCCTGTGTCCACCAGACCCCCCCTTCCGAGGCCTGGGCCCTCCCTGTCCCACCTGACTTCTGCCCTGAAGTCTGACCCCACCTCAGCCCTCCACCCGCCTCCTGTTTACACACGCGCCTGATTATGCAGTCCCCGTGCCCCTTGCCCTAAGCCCACTCCTGGGGTCAGCGGCCTCAGGCCTCACCTGCCCCAGAAAGCCTTCCCCAGAAAGACCGGGCACCCCCCCGCTCACCTGCTCCCCCAGCACAGGGGCCAGTCAGCGGAGCTGCTGGGAGCTGCTGGACGCCCACGTGGGGTCCTGTGTTCTGTGACCGTCTGCTGGTGTGGACTGCTCCCTCAGAGATGACTGGGAGGCCCCTGTCCCTTCCAGGGCCCCAGTCCTCTGAGGGCTCAGGAGAAAGACCGTCAGCCTGGAAAGAAGTCAGAGCTGCCTCGAGAGCCTCCTGGCAGAGGCCATCACAGGGTGAATGACACCATGTGGACACCTGGCTGCTGAGCAGGGGTGGGAGGACGGCTGTGTGGCCACGGGCCACGTCCAGTCCTCACCATGTGCCTGCTCCCGAGTCCCGGGCCCCCAGGACGGAGCTGTCACCCCTCGCGAGACATGCAGTTCGGGGCCCAGGTGGATGCACAGAAGCGTCGGCTCACAGGGCGTCCCCAGCACACGGGACATGCTACAATGGCCACTGGCCCACAGATGCTGGCCACCAGCTGTGGGGACCGGACAGTGCATCCTTGCCCTCGTTCGTCCATCCCCTCATTCATCCCCTCATCCACTCATCCACTCACTCATTCACTCACTCATTCATTCATCCACTCACTCATTCATTCATCCCCTCATCCACTCATCCACTCACTCATTCACTCACTCATTCATTCATCCCCTCATCCACTCATCCACTCACTCATTCACTCACTCATTCATTCATCCACTCATTCACTCACTCACTCGCTCATTCATTCACTCATCCACTCACTCATTCATTCATCCACTCATTCACTCACTCACTCGCTCATTCATTCACTCATCCACTCACTCATTAACTCACTTATTCATTCATCCCCTCATCCACTCATCCACTCATTCACTCACTCACTCGCTCATTCATTCACTCATCCACTCACTCATTAACTCACTTATTCATTCATCCCCTCATCTACTCATCCACTCATCCCCTCACTCACTCACTCACTCATGAATGAATGAATGAATGAACAAGAGCAGAAGACCTGTGCCTGGACATGCCTTCACGGGGCTTTACTTCTTCTGTCTGTGAACTGAGACTCAAAGCTCCACACTCCAGTCCCCTCTACATTGCTGACTTGCACTTTGAACCCTCTGCTGGCCAGTGAGGAAGGAGAGTGTGACCCTGGCAGGAGGACGGACATATCGGAGCCCACCCGAGTCCTTTCCTGAGCCCCATCATAACCCCCTTTGGAGGCCCACATGTCCACTGGTCCCAAGCCTGGAAGGGGGCCCTGTGCTTCGGAGCTGCAGCAAGGCCCGTGGACAAAGAGGGGCTCTTCAGGGCAGATTCCATCCCAGGCCTCCTCCACCGCATGGACCCTGGCAGGGCCGCCGGATCCCTGGGGTCATGGAGTGTCTCCTTGCACTCCTCAGAGACGCTGGAGAACCATGTGCTGTAGCATCACATGTCTGAGAAACATCATCCTGGGAGCCCGCCAGCAAGCCCAGAAGGTTCTGGAAACCCCATTTGGAGCACAGCAAGGAATTACTCCAGATGCTTCGTTTAGGAAACAGCTTTGTCTACAAGGTCAGGGTATGAGGCCAGAGACAGGCCCAGCCTTTGGGGTGGTGGCCAGGTACCCGGACATGGCGGGCAGACAACGGCGCGTCTGGCCTGTGCCCTATGGGAAAAAGCCTGAGAGTCCCACCCACCCAGACCCCACCAGCAGCCATGAACGGCAGCCTGGCCCCCACACGCCTCCAGGAGCCCCACCAAGGCCCTTGAGGACAAGGACTGCAGCTTGTGGGCCAGAGAGTCCCAGGGCCTGGCCTGGGTCAAGAGGGTACCATGGAGCCTTAACGGAAGAAAAGAAGGAAGGTTAAGAAAGCAAGTGTCCCACTTAGAAAAAGAGCAAGAGGCTAAAACCAATAAAAATAAGAGAAAGAAGACACAGATTTGAGCAGAAATATATATAGTAGAATTTCTGGATGAAAATATCTGATAATTATTTTTGTGATCTTGTTGTAAGAGAGGATTTAAGCAAGACATAAAAAGATGAACCAAAAAAGAAAATATTGCATAAAGTGACTACATGAGAATTTAAAACTTACACTCGTTAAAAGCACCATGTGGAAATGCAGGCCACTCCCCGGGGAAGACGTTCGTTTGCGATAGAATCGACAGGACGCTGTGACAGTGGGCAACACAATGATTCGGTAAGTGTATATGTTGCACGATTATCACCACAATGAGTTTAATTAATATCTGTCACCTCCCAGAGTTACAAATCTGTTTCCTTGTCAAATATACAGAATGGTATTCTTAGCGATAAAGGTGTTTGTAACATACACAGATTCCAAACAACCACTACCCGGTGTTTTGTAAGTACATTATTTATGAAAGTGTAAGAAAAACCCAAACAGCCCAAGAAAAAGTGAGCGAAGACGGTGAACAGCTAAGGGGCAAAGGGGGACGCGGTGAGCGGGGACCACAGGGAAGCCCCTCCTTCATCTCGTGGGACACGTGAATTCGAGACCCAGTCAGCTGGACAGAATCAGCAAGTCTGACAAGACCTCGTGGCCGCCGTGTTCTGTGCCACAGCTGCAGGACACAGCCACGGCCTGTCTGGAAAGCAACGTGGGCTTTCCTGCAAAGTCGAAATTCACAGAGCCCAGCAGATTGACTCCAGGACACACCGTGCCTCCCCAGACCAGGCCCCACCACTCTGAATGCAGCAGCTCGTTAGCCCCCCAGAGCAGCCATCCTCCAGGCCGAGGGAGAAGCCAGCTGAGGCTTGGTCCCCTCCAGGGGCCACTTGTCTCACCTGGCCTCCAGGTTCTGGGGGAGGGGCTGCAGGGAAGGAACTCATCAGGGCAGGGTGAGCTGCAGGGTCTTCCACTCCGTCTCCCTTGGCAGGCGTGAGCCATCGCGGAAGGGTGCAGTGAGGACCTGAGTGGGTGCGGGGGGAGCCCCAGGATGGGACCCTGGAGGGGCCGTGGGGGCCTCTTTTCCCAGGGACGCATGATTTCCTGCCAGGAGCCCTGGCCTGGCCTCAGCCCTGCTGAGTGATATCCAGCATCACGAGTCCCTCCCCAAGGCTCTTTACTGGTGGTCCTGGCTGGAGGGACCCTGGACCCCTCACGTCCCTCCGAGGAAGGTCGTCATGGCTGCTTTTTCTAGAGCCCACCAGGTGGCACGTCCTGCCCCATCTTTCCCTTGGCCCTTGGCTTCTGCACCCTAGGCCCTACGGCCCCCCGCCAACGTGCCACCGGGGGAAGCTTCAGTTCCAGGGTGCTGTGCGGGGCGCCGGACGAGGGTCGGAGGGCAGGCTGCAGGACTTCTGGGTCCTCGCCCTTAGCCTGCACCCTGGGCTCACAGAAGTCCATCCCAGGTCCACTACGAGCCCCGCTGGACCTCGAGTCTTTCTCCGAAGCAGACGGATGTCCTTCCTTCCTTCCTTCCTTCCTAGTTGGGCTGCCACCACGGTTCACCCCTTTGAAGGTAGGTCAGCCTGGCTGAAGATCCTGGCTGTAATATTTACCAGCTGGGGGCCCTTAGGCAGATTCTTAACCTCTCTGAGCCCCAGGCTCTTGAGCTGATTAGAGACACACAGCACCGGACCGTCCCGCTGATTAGAGACCTCCCCTCCGCATTCCTGAGTGCTCGCGTGCCACTGGGCCCGGAGCTGCAGGACGCTGCTGACCACGGGCCCCTCTGCCCAGGTAGGACCTCTCCCAGGGCCTTGCGTGTACCCCGTGCCCCCCGCCTTCTCCCTGTGGGGAGCCTTGTAAAGAGCAAAGCCTCTTCCCCAGGACAGAGCCACGGTTGGCCGCCCGCTTCCGAGAAGGGCCCCAGCTGAGCAGCAGCTAGGAGCCCGCAGCCTTTGTTCGGAGCCGACAGAGGGTCCCTCTCGGGCAAGCGCCACAGGCTGGAATTGCTCAGGGCCACCTGGAGATTAGTCTACCAGAAAGTTCTAAGAGCCTGGTCACTGCATGTGTGTGCACACACACTGCATGATCACACAGACCCACACACAGATGCACATGGATGTGCAAATTCATCCTCCAGCTGGGGCCCAGGTTTGCATTTCATGCAGGTGACATGGGCCTGTTTCACTCAGGGCACAACCACGGGGACACACAGCCACAGGGACATAGCCACAGGGACACACAGCCACAGAGACACACAGCCACAGGGACACACAGCCACGGGAACACACAGCCACGGGGACACACAGCCACGGGGACACAGCCACGGGGACACAGAGCCATAGGGACACACAGCCATGGGGACACAGCCACGGGGACACAGAGCCACAGGGACACACAGCCACAGAGACAAACAGCCACAGAGTCACAGAGACCCAGGGACACACAGCCACGGGGACACACAGCCACAGAGACACACAGCCACAGAGACACACAGCCACAGGGACACAGAGCCACAGAGCCACAGAGCCACGGGGACACAGAGCCACGGGGACACAGAGCCACAGGGACACACAGCCACAGAGCCACGGGGACATAGAGCCATGGGGACACACAGCCACGGGTACACACAGCCATGGGGACACACAGCCACGGGGACACACAGCCACAGAGTCACAGAGACCCAGGGACACACAGCCATGGGGACACACAGCCACGGGGACACATAGCCACAGAGTCACAGAGACACACAGCCACGGGGACACACAGCCACGGGGACACACAGCCATGGGTACACACAGCCATAGGGACACACAGCCACAGAGACACAGAGCCACGGGGACACACAGCCACAGAGTCACAGAGACCCAGGGACACACAGCCCTGGGGACACAGAACCATACACACACAGCCACAAGGACAAAAACAGTCACATGAACAGCCACACAAACACAGCCACACACAGTCATGCACACACTTTGGTCCAAGCTGAACAACTGAGGTGTTACTTCCCACAACCCAGAGGGAAGGCTAGTGGAATCTGCTCCTGGGGGTTTGTGGGCCAGGGCACCAGCCACGGCCATCTGAGGCCAGGGGACGGGGGAGAGAGCCAGCGGGGACTCATGGCCTCTCAGGTCACTCCTCAAATGTCACTTCTTCAAAAAGGCCTGCCAGCCAGGCCCTCTCCTCTGTCACCACTGTAATTCCTCATCTGTCCCGTCTCTGTCCCTCTGGACCGTGAGCATTGAGGGCAGGGACGCGTGTGGCGTCTCTGGCCCACTGGCCTGTCCCGGTTCCATGCAGCACACCTCGTGCAGTGAACAATGCACCATGTAGGTGGGAGTTGGGAGCGGGAAGGCACATTCTTGGCCATTTCTTGGTTCCGACCAGGGCTTCCTGACCAGTGGTTGGTAGGGAACGAGCCAGAATCTTGCATTGGGAGCCTAGTGGGGAGGCCCCAGATTCCTAGACCACTCCTAGATGCCTGGGGCCAAGCTGATGCCACGTGACCATTCAGGAAGTGGGAGTGGGGAGCAACCCCTAGAACCTTCTGGAACCAAGCTTGCAAACTCTGGGGACACTGGAGGAAGCTGTGCGGCCGGGCTGCAAGCAGGTCCAAGAACCACGTCAGGACCAGGTCCCCGCATGGGAGCCCCGTGGTGGCCATGGAGGTGGAAGGAGGTTCAGGACGCTGGAGGTTCAGGCAGGGGGGCCTGGCCAGGGGCACCTGTGCTCCTCTCGTGGGTCACAGCTCACTGTGGCACTAGGTCAGCCAGCCTGAGATGCTTTCTTACAGAAATTCTGGTTTCACAGACAGGAACCGGGACACACATGAGCTTTAGATGTGGAGTAAACAGCTCTGGATGAGCCAAGGCTTATTTCAACCAAGTGACGTCCTCTGCTTAAACCAGCTGAAAGGGCAGGGCGCAGGCAGGAGAGGCCTGAATTGAGCCACCGCCTCCTGAAAGCACCACCTGAGCAGAGCCCCATGCACAGGGACCCCAATCGTCCCCCCAGCCCTGTGCTCTCTGCTGTCGCTCAGATGGTCTACCCAAGTCTGGGGGTCATGCTGGCAGGAAGCAGGTGCCCCCCCCGCAGAGAGTGATTCAGGGAGGTGCTCAACGGCTAGGGCGGGGCTCAGAGGGCCACAGGGGCCACGCCACGGGGAGTGGCCTGTGGGGGGTGGACAGTGTCCAGCCCGGGGCTGACTGAAGGGAAGTTAATCTAACTTCCTCCTGAGGCTTGCGTGCTCTCCGAGGACTCTGGTTGTGCACAGCTGTGCGTGGGGGGCCTGTGGCCTGGGCGAATCCATCCATCTCTCAGCCTGCTGACCCCAGTGTGGGCTTACTGGATCCTGTGGACATTTCCACCAATCTCAGGAAGGGCAGCACATACCTCTTTCAACAGCTTTAAGACAAGTCAGATGCACTACTATTTAATATGAAAGTCTATGCCAGCAAGCTCCTCTCAGATGTCCTGAGTCCAAAATGGGATGCATCTACTGTGACCCAGTTTCCTCCTTCAAAAGCTGCCAGGGTTGATCCTGGGTCTACCCTGGGCTGAGCCTGGCTCCATCGTGGGCTAACTTTTGTACATTGTGCGCTGGGCCTGGGTCCATCCTGGGCTGAGCCTGGGTCCTCTTAGGCTAATCCTGGATCCATCACGGGCTAAGCCTGAGTCTTCTTAGGCTGATCCTGGATCCATCACGGGCTGAGCCTGGGTCCTCTTGGCTGATCCTGGATCTGTCATGGGCTGAGCCTGGGTCCTCTTGGCTGAGCCTGGATCTGTCACAGGCCAAGCCTGGGTCCTCTTAGGCTGATCCTGGATCTGTCATGGGCTGGGCCTGGGTCCTCTTAGGCTGATCCTGGATCCGTCACGGGCTGAGCCTGGGTCCTCTTGGCTGAGCTTGGATCTGTCACGGGCTGGGCCTGGGTCTACTTTGGGACATTGGGTCCCTTCAAGTCTCTGCTTTAAACCACTGCATCTTCGGGCCCTGCTCTGTTCTTCCCACCACCTGGAGAGTTGGAGCACTGTTTGCTGTGCTCCCTCATCTCCCCTGGGCCCTGCCCCCATGAGCCCAGGCCCGACTCTCTCCTCATTCTTGTCTTTCAGACTGAGTCACTATAGAGGAATCATATTTAAGTCAAAATGCCCAGGAACTAACTTTGGGACGTTTCTTTTGTCCCAGCACCAGTCTTGCCAGCCTTGACCAGACCATGTCCATTTTGGTGACAAAAATCCCCAGTGGTCCCTTCCCCAGCTCAGAGCATGTCTCCCCCTTGGGAGAGACCCATTCCTTTGGGCCATGACTTCCTCAAAAGTGGGAGCTGGAGACAGTGGGGGGCCAGAGCGTCTGTCCATCTATTCTCTGAAGCTTTCTAACCAAAACCAGCAAATTGTGGACAAGAAAAAAGAACAAATTTATTTTTTTTTTTAAAGATTTTATTTATTTATTTGAGAGAGAGAGAATGAGAGACAGAGAGCATGAGAGGGAGGAGGGTCAGAGGGAGAAGCAGACTCCCTGCCGAGCAGGGAGCCCGATGCGGGACTCGATCCTGGGACTCCAGGATCATGACCTGAGCCGAAGGCAGTCGCTTAACCAACTGAGCCACCCAGGCGCCCAAGAACAAATTTAATTAACACTTTGGGTTTGATTCTCTGAGAACGTTTCTACACTTAGCTATGCCTCTTCCCGCCGCTGATGATGCCGAGTCCATCTGCTGGGAGGCAGCGGGGCCCGTCAGCGAGGCCGGCTGTGGGGCTCCTCCCCAGGTGGCCCCCTCCACGCACGCCTGGCCTCCAGCTCTGGGGACCGTGGCTGTCCAAGCAGACGCTGCACGTTGATCTCTTTGGCTTTGAAATTATTTAAATACCTCCCACCTAAAGACTTTGTTAAAACAGCTTTTTTTTTTTTTCCTGTTTGGACCTCACAGTTCAGAGCTGCTACAATGTCCTGTCGTGGCCATCTGACTGGCTAGTGGCTTTGTGGGTTGTGTGGACAGGGCTTGTGAGCTAGCTTTTCCTCTGGGGGAGCAGAGCCGAGCATGGGAGGCTCGGGGAAGGACGACAGAGCTCGGGGCTGGGGCGGGGGCAGCTGGGTGCGGGCCTTGGAGCTTGGGAGAGCCACCAACAGCGGGGACTGTTTGCTAAGAGAAACCCGCTGCCCCCTCCCCAAGGGGGGACGAGGACGCAGCCCTGCTTGCTCTTGGAACGGGGTAGCAGGTGGGATTAGGGAGCCAGCGTCCTGCGGTAAAGGCAGTCAAGACTGCCCGGCCTGGACACCGTGAACCCGCGTCCCCTGCCACCCTGGTCTCTGAACTTGTACGGGGAAGCAGGTCTTCTGTCACATCCTTAATGTGAACTCATTCTTGGAACTCACAGGAAGACTCACTGAGCGAAAGTCCCCCAGATGCAGGGGGCCGCCCACGCTCAGGGGTGCAGACGGAATGTGGAACCGCACATCGAATGTTCCAGTCCTATGAGATGCCCAGCACAGGGGATGCACAGACACGGCAGGCGGATGCGTGGCCGCTCGGGGCGGGAGGCGGGGCACCGCGTGAGGGTCTGGGAACAGGCTTCTCCTGCAGGTAACGAACACGCTCCGGAGCTGGCTGTGCAAATGGCCACAGGTCTCCGCAGACACGCCCAGGTCGCACACGGTCCCTTCACAGGTGAGGTGTGCGTGCGTGGAGTCTGTCTCGTGAAGCTGTGGGAAAACAAGAATGCCCCAGCGAAAGGCGTTTTCTCAGCAGACATTTCTACAGGCAAGCGTGGGTGAGGGCTGGGCCCCACGCGGGACCGCGTCTCCCACCGGCCGCCCCACACGCCCACCACCAGGGAACCCACTGCCTCCTGCCCGTGCCCTGGGGGACGGGTCCAAACGCGGGGCGCGCTCACACTCGGCACGGGACCCCAGGGGCGCGCCTGTGCCGGATGCGAGCAGCCGCGGAAATTTCCCACGATATGTAGGCCAAGATGAGTCAATGACAAAGGAAATCTCTTTTTAGATTTATCTCTGGTAATGATGATTTGTAAGGTCAGTTATTAAGGATCTGCCCAGATAATGTTTTCATGAGTCTTTCCGCCAGAGGAGACCCGTTCCCAGTGGCCATACCCAGCCTGCAACAGAGCGCGGTGGCGTGGGCTTCATCCCTCCTCCTTTAAAAAAGGCATCAGTAACGGTTCTGAGGCCCCCAAGTTTTCTGCCAGGAATGCCTCAGGCACCTCACCCCGAAGTCACCGGGGAGCTTTCCAGAAGGGAGCTTCTCTGACACAGGGCTGCCGGTCAGTCAGCGGCGTCCCGAGAGGCACCAGGTGGACACCCGGGGTGGAGGGCACAGTGGCTCCAAGACCCCGGGACCCCAGGACCCACAGCGGGGCCTCCCACAGCGTTCCTCACCAGCCCCCAGGATGTCCTTGCCATGACCTTGGAGACGGGCTGTCATTCCTCCACCTCTGGTCCCTGGCCCAGGCCCACCCTGAGGTCCTGGGGGCTCTGGCTGGCCCTGTGCACCCTCCCTCTGGGAAGGCCCAGCCAGGCCCAGGTCAAGGTAACAGAAGGCACATCCCACGTGTCGTCTGGCCAAGCACCAGGAGCTGCTCGGGCCAAAGGTGTGAGAGGACGCAGGGAAGGGAGAGCCCCAGCTACATACCCGGGTGACCGGAAACCACAGCATAAGGCCCGAGGACAGCTGCTTCCAACCAGCAGGCGTTTCGGGGAAGATGCGCTGCCCAGAGTCCCTGGCCGGCCCCTTCTCAGCAACTGGTCAGTGCAGGACACAGGCCTGGGCCTGGCTGAGACTCCGGCAGCCCCAACACATCCTTGCAGTCCAGAGCTCCCCGCCGGCCAGCGGAGGCTCTGTGGACCCCCATGGCACGTCAGTGCCCCTCTGCCCAGGGCTATTCCCTCCCTCAGACCAGGAGACCCCAGGAGCCGTCCTGCAGACCCCAGGTCCACCTTCCTGGGGGACCTCCCAGAGGCAGGGCTCTTCCCATCCCTGCTGGCAGGTGGTCAAGCGAGCACAGGGTCTGTGCCCCTTCTGGGAACATTCCCAGCCTTCAGAGACAGTGGGAACTTGTTCTTGGTAGACATTCTCTGACTCTGATAAAAATAGTGAATGGTCCGATTTTCCCAGGGGCTGGCCCCCCAAATGCTAAAGGCAACCATTGTGTTCAGGCTGGTTAGTGTAGGAGATGGAACAGAGGGGCCTATGGAGAGGCTCATGTACCCCAAGAGCATCCCACGGAAGCCACAGGTTCAGTCCCTGCCGCCCACCTAACACACCGCCTTGTTTCCTGCCAGAGCCGCACTGGCCCGTGAGGTCTGATGGGGGCCTTGAGAAGAATGTGTGAGCGGGGAGAGCCCGGGCCAGGCTGAGAACAGTGGCCAGGGCCAAGCGCGGGCAGTGCATGCGGCCCCAGAGACTACCATGCCTGCCTTCCCACATGAGCTCGGCCCCCACGACACTGGTACCCTGCATGGGGGGGAGGGGGCATCCTCAGCTCATACCTGGAGGGAGTGTCCCGGGAAAAAGGCCCCGGACCCGATGCCCACCCCCAGAGCGAGGAGGGGCCTGCGTCTGTGAACAGGGGCCGGGGAGACAGGGCCACCTGGCGCTTCGACTGAGCTGAGTCCTGGGGTCTGTCCAGGCACTGTCTGGAGGCAGCCTGGCTTATGGCTTCCCCCCACCCTCAGTGCCCCGGGAGGACGGCAGGCCAGCACACAGACTGGGCCTAGAGGACACGAGGGACAGAGCCTCCACGTGAGCCTCAGCCTGCCCTCGGGCGGGACCCGGGGACTCAGCACTTAACATTCTGCTCACCAGAGCTGCGGCCCCTTCCTTCCTGACACAGACACAGACGTGGTTTCAAGTGAGTGACAGGGACCCGTCCTTCCAAAGATCGAGGGAGCTCGTCCCTGGGCTCAGTGTTCTGATTGTAAGTAGGTGGCTTACATTTCAATTTGGCAAGGATATTAAAACGCATCCCGGAGGAGCCGTCAGATGCTGGGCAGAGCTGCAAGGGCTCCCGCGGAAACTCTCAGAAAGAGGGCACGTAGCGAATCACTGTGGCCGAGCGCCGTGGTGCCCTGAGCCTGGAGCTGAGTCTGGCTTCAGTTTCCCATCTTCGGGACAGGCGCTCGGGGAGGCACGGGGCCCTGCTCTGTGCACCCAGGGAGGCCACTGGAGGCCGGCTGGGCTGTCGCAGGCCATGACAGGGCCACGAGAATGGCCCGAGCCCGTGACCCACCGAGGGTTGTGTGTCTGCCCGCCAGAGGTCACACGGCCATGCCCCTGCACACCTGCCCAGGGAATGCTCGCCCCCAGAACCCTGGGGGCCACGCACATCGACGGTAGCAGCCCTGCCCTTCCTGGCGACATAGCCGGACCCCCGGGGACCATTCAGGCTCAGACCCACTCCCAGCACAGCACCCCCAGGACCGCTGAGCATGGAGGGTGCTGGGCCTGCCCCAGAGCAGCGCCCAGTGCAGCTTCGGTCCCAGGGAATTTTAGTGTGCGTGTCATTCCCTGATGATCCTGGGTGAACTGAGGGGTCCAAACTGGGATTTGAAGTGACATAAGGGAGGCTGGGGAGACCCGAGGGCCCCGGGGAGGTGGGGGCCCCCCTTGGCTTCCCCCGCCCTGTGACCTCAGCCAGCCGCTGCCTCCTGGACCTTCGTCTCCTTGACTGTAGAATGGGAGGGCGCGAGGCTCCCACGAGCAGGCCTGTGTGAAAGCGGCTCATAGGAAAACACGGAAGATCCCATCAGCAAGCACGCAAAGCAAGGCCGCTTCGAAACTGAGTACAGTGGACCTCTGGACAGATGGAGCCCTTCCAGTGGACAGGAAGTGGTCATGTTCTGGACAGAGCAATGGAAAAAAGTCATTTTTCACAAAAGTGTCATGCGTGCAACTAAAACCCTCTCGAAAGCACCTCAATGTTTGCTTCTCCGAGCCTGCAGAAGCCAGATGAGCAGCACTGGGTCGTGGGGGCATCCCCAGGGGTGCTGAGCATATTTCCCAGAAAGAAGAAAAGCTGCTGCTTCTCCCAGGGACATCTGGGGGCAGCCCGTGGCTACTCCGTGGGCAGACACCACCCCTGGGCCAGCTGTCTCACCCTGCTGGGCCTGGCACACTGCTCAGGGGGGCCCGACCTCACAGAATGATCGGACAGCCCCCCAAAGCCCTGGTCACGGCCCACAGCACATGGTGAGTGCTCACGGGACGTCAGCCAGGGTTTGCCATGATCTGGGATCTGGGGAGTCCAGCATTTCCACCTGGTGATGGTTCCATCTTGTAGAAAGAGAGATGGCTAGAATTCTCAGAACATCAGGTTATAGTGCTGAGTGTGCATAGGTTCTGCTGTGATTGAAGCTTGTGTCAGTCTAGACTCTTAATTATACAAGATAGAAAACACAACCAAATTAACTTCAAGGGCACTTGTTCATTCACATGGCATAAGATTCAGGTATGGCTTGATCAAGCATCCCAGTCTGGTTTCTAAGTGTGTATGTGTGTTCTAGCACAACTCTCTTCTTCGTCACAGGATGGCTGCAACAGCTCCAGACCATTCCCACAGGTACAAACACAAGGGAAGAATGAGCATATTTTGTCCAGAATTGCCAGCAAAATTCTCATTATTCTTCATTGGCTGTCATGGGGTCACTTGCCCGTCTCTGACCAGGAAGATGCGATGCTTTGATGATCGGCATGCCTGGATCACATGCCCATCTCAGTGTGGACGGGAAAGGGGAGAGAAACAGAATACCCCGCTGGGTGACCCCAAACAACCAAGGTCCACAGAGAGCCCCCCTCCACCCGCTTCTCCCAGGGTGGCCCCTCAGAGCAGCATCTCGACTGCCCAGCCCTGCTTTCCAGTTCTGGGCTTTGAGACATAGACGGGGACCGGGGTTTTTAGGGCAGAGCTCCACGGGAACAGCCCCGACCCCCACGACCAGACGGCCCGGTGCTCCTACCCCAAGTGTGAGATGCCTGGAGCCTCCTAGTAAGTTCCCGCTTAGGCATTAAGCTTCCTGCACAACGTGACGGCCAGTGCGCGAACCTCAGCCTGGGGTCCCAGCATTTCCCGGGATAACTATTGCTCCAGAGAGGCTCTTCAGCATTCCGTAGTATTCTGGTCAGAGTTTGTTAAGACTGTTAGGGACGGATTTAGAAGTTTACCAAACGCGGTTTTATGGAGAGGACAAGGTGTCTCTTCATTGACCTTTGTCCTTGACAGCTTATACATTTCTTGCTCTCGGTGTTCCTGGGGCAAACCCTACTTACACATGGGAGGTTACTCCTTCCTCATCTTTGTGATTTTGATTTGCTAGTGTTCCAGCTACAATTTTTGTGTCTGGGTGGCTGATATGTTTTTTGGAATCAGTGTCAATTTCTTGATTGAAGTTATGCTGGCCTTATAAATTGAACTAGGAATCATCTAGTCTTTATCAGAAAGGTTTGTACCTTGGGAATTGCTTGTTCTTTAAATGTTTGAAAGGATTCCGCATGCAAACTTTATTTAGAGGTGATTGTTAGATAACATTTTCCAAAAATCTTCTATAATTATTGATCAGCCCATGCAGTTTTTCTCATGCTTCTTTTAAAAAAATTTTTTAATTGAAATTCAATTAATTAACATATAGTATACTGTTTCAGAGGTAAAGTTCAATGATTCATCAGTTGCATATAATACCCAGTGCTCATTACATCACATGCCCTCCTTAATGCCCATCACCCAGCCACCCCATCCCCCCCACCCACTTCCTCTCCAGCAACCCTCAGTTTGTCTCCTAGAGTTAAGAGTCTCTTACAGTTTGCCTCCCTCTCTGATTTCATCTTATTTTATTTTTCCTCTCCCTTCCCCTATGTTCATCTGCTTTGTTTCTTAAATTCCACATATGAGATCATATGATAATTGTCTTTCTCTGATTGACTTATTTCACTTAGCATAATACCCTCTAATTCCATCCATGTCACTGCATATGGCAAGATTTCATTTTTTGATGGCTGCATAATAGTCCATTGTATATATATATATATATATATATACCACGTCTTCTTTATCCATTCATCTGTGGATTGACATCTCGGCTCTTTCCATAGTTTGGCTATTGTGGACATTGCTGCTATAAACACTGGGGTGCATGTGCCCCTTTGAATCACTATGATCATATCCTTTGGATAAATACCCAGTAGTACAATTGCTGGGTCGTAGGTTAGCTCTATTTTCAACTTTCTGAGGAACCTCCATACTGTTTTCCAGAGTGGCTGCACCAGCTTGCATTCCCACCAACAGTGTAGGAGGGTTCCCCTTTCTCCGCATCCTTGCTGACATCTGTCGTTTCCTGACTTGTTAATTTTAGTCATTCTGACTGGTGTGAGGTGGTATCTCATTGAGGTTTTGATTTGGATTTCCCTGATGCCGTGTGATGTTGAGCTCTTTTTCATGTGTCTGTTGGCCATTTCTATGTCGTCTTCTGCCCATTTCTTGACTGGATCTTTTGTCCTTTGGGTGTTGAGTTTGATGAGTTCTTTATAGATTTTGGATACTAGCCCTTTATCTGATATGTCATTTGCAAGTATCTTCTCCCATTCTGTCGGTTGTCTTTTGGTTTTGTTGACTGTTTCCTTTGCTTTGCAAAAGCTTTTTATCTTGATGAGGTCCCAATAGTTCATTTTTGCCCTTGCTTCCCTTGCCTTTGGCGATGTTTCTAGGAAGAAGTTGCTGCGGCTGAGGTCGAAGAGGTTGCTGCCTGTGTTCTCCTTTAGGATTTTGATGGACTCCTGATTCACATTTAGGTCTTTCAACCATTTGGAGTCTATTTTTGTGTGTGGTGTAAGGAAATGGTCCAGTTTCATTCTTCTCCATGTGGCTGTCCAGTTTTCCCAACACTGTTTACTGAAGAGACTTTATTTTCATTGGATATTCTTTCCTGCTTTGTCGAAGATGAGTTGACCATAGAGTTGAGGGTCCATTTCTGGGCTCTCTATTCTGTTCCATCGATCTATGTGTCTGTTTTTGTGCCGGTACCATACTGTCTTGATGATGACAGCTTTGTAATAGAGCTGGAAGTCCGGAATTGTGATGCCGCCAGATTTGCTTTTCTTTTTCAACATTCCTCTGGCTATTCGGGGTCTTTTCTGGTTCCACACAAATTTTAGGATTATATGTTTCATTTCTTTGAAAAAAGTGGATGGTATTTTGATGGGGATTGCATTGAATGTGTAGATTGCTCTAGGTAGCATTGACATCTTCACAATATTTGTTCTTCCAATCCATGAGCATGGAACGTTTTCCCATTTCTTTGTGTCTTCCTCAATTTATTCCACGAGTGTTCTATTTTCTCATGCTTCTTGAGGCCATTTTGTTAACTTATATTTTTTAAGTTATTTTTATTGGGATTTTCATATTTTAACTGCATGTCTTGTTGTTATATGATTTTGCTTATTTATATTTTTGTTCTGTTTCTGGATTCTATTTGCCACGGATCTCTTTCTTTGTTGCCGTTTATTTCCATGGACCAGGAGTTGGATATATTGATCAGTTTTGATTGTTTTTCTAATTTTTTAGTTTTTGCTTACAAGATACTCAATTCCTCCCCCCAGCTTGCTTTTTAACTAAGGTAGTTGAGAAATGCCCAGATCTTCATTCTTACTCCCAAGAACAGCATTGAAGAGCCTCGGTTTGCCTCTGGGAAGAGCTGTTGACACGTCCCAGAATTGTAACAGGTAGTATTTGCAATTCTGTGATGTCCCAAACACTCGGTGGGTGTGGCTCTGCTCTTTGGGGGATTTACTTTCATTCTAGTGGCCGGGAGTCTCTGTGCAAGCCAGGAGGGCTGGCCCAGCCCAGCATGAGGAGGGGCAGTCCCGTGTCCCACCAGTGAGCATCGCCGTCGGCCCTCGTTGGGGAAGTGAGGGGCTAGCACAGGTGCCCCGCACAGCCTGAGCTACGTAGGGTCCTTATTGTGCTTATCGTTCCTTTTCCAGTGTATTTCATCGAGGTTAAAAAGTGTGGTCTCTACAAAAACACTTTCTTGGAGTCGTGAGGTTTCATGAGGTCTGGCATATGAACAAATTTGAGGAAGATCTAACATACACTTGCCAACAAGTGCGTTCTTTACATGACACAGGGCATTTTGTAAAACAATTATTTCAGCCGTGCCCCTGAAGGTTTGAATTCCCTTCATGTGTCGTAAGCGGACAGAAGTACGTGATCGCCTGTCCGCACAGACACACTTCTGCAGACAGACGTCTCACTTCCCGTGTCCCCCGCCCGGCGCGCGCCCCCCGGTGCCGCCCCACTGCTCCTCCGGCTCGGACTCCTGGGCTACCTCGGTTTCCTTCCTACCCGAAGATTTGTTCTTCTTGATGTCATCCGAGGGGATGCCACTTCACTTCCCTTCTACGGGACTTGCTTACGGGCTCTGTGACATGTGCATCGTGTGTGTACATGTGTGTGGTTATGTGTGGTAGTGTGTGTGGTGTGTGTTGTATGTACACGGGGTGAGGTGGTATGTTGTGTGTACGTGTGTGTGTGGTTGTATGTGGTGTGTGTGTTGTGGTGTGTGTGCACGCAGGGTCCGTCCCGTGTCTGCCAATGGCAGGACTGGGGACTGGTTTTCCTCCTTCCCTGGGGGGTGCTGCATGGAGCCCCTGGGGTGCCCGTGTCTAGGGGTGCCTCTGTCCTCCAGTCACCTTTGTCCCAGGCCCTGTGTCCACGGCTCCCGCTCGCCTGGCCCTCTGGCCCCATGGGGAGCCCTCCAGGCAGGGTTCCATGCACCGAGGGGAGGTCTGCTGCCCTCCGACAGCCCGCCGGGATTCAGCAGAGTGGGGGCCTCGAGGGGCTATGGGAACCAGCACGGCTGCCTCAGAAAGTGGCCCCCACGGCCGAGAGGGCCACGCAGGTTTCCGGTGGGCACAGGCTGGGTTCCTGAGCAGGAGCTGAGGGGGCCGGCACGTGGCCAGCAGGGGGCAGGGGACGTCCGTCGGTGTCCGCCAGCCAGCAGAAATCCCTGCCCAGGTTCCCCAGATGGGGTGGGTTTCCGTGTTTCTGTCTCAGAGGAGTCTTAGTGGGAAGTTTAAGAAGAAGTCCGTGACAGGGGCCAGCAGCCAAATATTTTAAATGAAAACCTTCTTCTAAGTGATCCTGAAGTTAATGAAAAAACAGCATAATACTTCCATTCCAGAAAACGGCCTTTCATTTTTCCTTACTTCACTGAAGACGAACTTAGGAAGAAGAGGCAGAAGCAGCTGGGTATAATTACTGTCATTATCCATCTTTGGGAAGCAACGTCTTCCCTAAATAGAGCAGCGTCCTGACGCTCAAAGCAGAGAAAACAAACAGCCGCTGATCCGAAGGCTGTGAGTCCAAGGTGAACCCCAGCAAAGCCACTCTTCCGAATCCCCACATTCTGGGAAATAAATGGCAACGGACAGCCCACAGCTAGACGGCAACAGGACACTTGGTGCCTGGGAAGACCAAGCGGAAGTGATTGGGCACGAGCCGGCCCCCCAGGGCGTGGGAAGCCGGGCACCCTAGGCTGCCGCCCTTCCCTGCTGTCTGCATCTGTGTTTGCCAAGGTGAGGGCCAGCCCGAAGCCGTGGGACCTGCCAGGAAAGGGGGGGGCCAGGGCTCCTAAGACCTGCCCTTTCCGGCTGGGATCCTCAGCAAGTCCACGCACAGCCCCCAGCTCCACGTACCCCTCAGTTCGGTCTCCCCGATTCTACGGGGGACCCCCAGTGCACAGGGATCCCTGCCCACCACAGAGACCGGGGTCCTACAGAGCCACGCCCTCGCCTCCTTCCTCTCCCTCAGCTGGGGGCACAGCTCGTGCTCGGTGGGAAGGGGCCGGGCAGCCCAGTGGGGACATCTGTCAGGGTGCTTCCACGAGACCAGAAGGTGCTGCAGACAGCGTGCTTCCAAGTAAAGCTCCCACATACTCATGTGCGCACACGTTTGTGTACATGTGAACACATGTGCCACGCACAGCGCATAGCATGTACGCAAGCACACGCGTACACGCGCACACGTGGGCCGCACTCACACGCACAGCAGCACATGAGCACGCGCGTGTGTTCACATGTAGGCGTGCACTTGCATGCACACCATAACAGCACACACACGTGCATACATGTACACACGTGGGCGTGCACTCACGCACACACCGTAACACGTGAGCATGCTCACATGCATGTACGCAGCTCTCCTGCTGATCCCACGGCCCTCCCCACATCCTGCAGACACTTCTTGAAGGAGTGGACAGGATCGGGGCCTCAGCCCTGCCAGGCGGGGCAGTGCGTGGAGCTGGGCTGCGGATTCGCCACGCCCCCTGCACTCGGCCTGGCTGACCTGCTCCAGAAACTTCTAGTAACAAACGGCCCGGCCGGCCACCCTGATGAACCTGGCTGCTGGGGGCAGCGCCAGCCTGGGACACACTGGGGGGTGCCTTCAGGTGCTCAGTGCCAGGGTGAGACCCCCAGAGCTGGGGGCCAGGGCCACATTGTGGGGGTCAGGGGAAGGGGGCCGTGGTCCCAGGGCGCTTAGGGACACCTGGGGGGGGGGACCCAGGCCCAGCCCCTTGGGCCTCACGGCTCTCCAGGAGGTGAAGGTCAGCCACATTCTTTGCCAACACTGGAATTCTGACATCAGATTTTCCATGCTCGGCTTGGGGGGAGGAGCCGGCAGGCGGAGGGCCTGAGGCTCCCAGGAGGCCAGAGGGGGAGGGCTCCTCTGCCTGCCTGGCCTGCTTCTGGGCCCCCGCTGCCCACGCCCACCTGGCTGCCTGGAGCACCCTGGCCGTGGGCCACCCCGCGACTTTCTCATCCCGGCTTGAGGTCTTGCTGAGTCACATGGGGGCTGGGTTAGGGGCTCTAAAAATAGCTGGCCGCTGGGGCCAGGCTGGGAGTTATTATTAGGTTGGGACAGAGCCCCTCCTGGGGGGGGCTCCCCTCTCAGAGCCCCTGGAAAAGCAAAGGACATGGCCGGGGCGGTAGGGCTGCCTGGTCCCCCAACCCTGGACGCTGAAGCCCTCCCTGGGCCAGGGGTTGGAGTCCCCTCCTGCCTTATTCCCACCCAGACACCCCTCTCCTGGGCACCCCACTGAGGCCCCCACAGCAGCTCCTGGCCCTTCACAAAGGCCAGAGTGCTTCCTGAAGAAACTGTGGATGTGGGGGTCAAATGCAAACGTGCCCCTGGTTGGAAAATGATTCAGAATTTCAGGATAAGTAGGGGGCCCTTGAAGCCCAGCGTCCTGTGGGACTGTCCAGCCCACACCCTGGGAAGCTGGCCCTGCACCTGTCCCCAGAGGTCGTTTTGGTTTCCCAAGGAGAGAAGTCACAGCCTCAGAGCCTGTGGGAGCTTGAGCCACCTCGTGCCGGGGTCCCCCAGATACCCTGGTCTGTGGTCTGTTTCCACGGGAAAAGCAGCCATCAGGCCCGCACCTCTCCGGTTACCTTGAGCCGTTCACATAACGTCATGGCCCTCGGGATGGTCATTCTGCTGGTGAAGAAGCAGGTGGCCCCTGGATGCTGCTCTGTGGGAGCCAGACCCCAGCAAAGAGCCCCTCCCTCGGAAACCCTCCAGTTAACCCCCTGCCCCCACACAGGGGACTGACCCAAGGGCATGCATGCAGGTTCCTCCACCCACTCCAAGCCCCTGCCCCCACGCTGACCCAGGACTTCAGACTCAGCCAGCACTGTCTCCAGCCACGGCCTCAGACCCCAGCGACCTCCAATGCCAGAGACCACTTGGAGGACAGCCTGCCCCAAGGGCTGGACGCCAGCCTCATCGCAGAGCTGCTGGTGCCCTTCCCACCTCTGTGGGGTCCCTTCTGGTGTCAGAGCTGCACCCACACAGCAGTGGGGCGAGAAAGCACCGGCGAACCAGAAGTAACTCACTGCACTCAGAGAACGTGAGCCGGACATCCTGGGGCACAGCCGCCCGCTCCCTTTCTGGACAGAAACAGAGTGAGATCCAAGAGGCGGGGGGCCCAGCCCAAGCTCCTCAGGAAGCCCCTAGGGAAACAGGAACTTCCCCAGAGCACTCAGTGCAGGAATGTCCCTGGGCTGGGGGAGGGGGGGCCTGCTGTGACCTACCAAACACTAACGAGGATGGAGCCCAAGTCGGGGAGCCAAAATGGCACTTAGGCCATGGATGTTCCGTGATACCCAGAGAGGCACAGCTTCTGGGAGCACAGACCGTGTTGTGTTGGCGCCCATGGGGCTCAGCCCAAAGCACAGACGCCCCCCCCCCCCCGAGGACTGCGATCACCCGATAACTGCACAGCTGAGGCTGGGACCTGAGGGGTTTCCAGAGGCGAGAGCGAGGCCAGCCAGGCCTGGGAGGTTCACGTGCTCACCCCTGACCCCACAATGGGGCCTCTCCAGATGCCCCTCCCTCCCGGGCCAGAAGAAACCCATTTCCATGCTTTTCTCCTAGACCTCATGGCAAAGATGAGACTTTTCCTCCTGAAAGGCCACAAGCCAGGCCCAACCTGTCTGCCTCAGGGAACGCAGAGCCCTCGTGAGGTCTCCGTGGCCGCGATCCTGAGCGCCCACTTCCCGGGGCTGGGTGCCTGGGGAAGAATGTGGAGCCATGTGGTCAAGCGGCGAACGCCACCTAGGGGGCCCCTCAGCACGCAGGGGACGGTTCTGCAGGGAGAAGGGTGCTGACGAGCCCAGGACCCGAGAGGCTGGGGCTGTAAGGCCGGGCTCGCACAGGTGCCGTGCTGCAGACCTGAGCCGCCAGGACACCGGCCCGTCACGGGTGACCGCAAGTCCGCTTACAGCTGCCCACACACAGGGCTGCTCGTGCAGCCCCGTGCGAGTGTCTCCTCCACCTGCCCTCGAAGTATGTCACTAACAGGGCTGGGTTCTCCCTTCCCACAGGGGTCCCCTGACTCCAGCCCCGGGCTGACCCTGTCTTGGGCCCGACTGTTGGCTTTTTGAGTCTTGTGGGGAGCAGGCTTTCTGCCCAAGCAACCCTCTGTCCCACCCCGACCCAGAGTGCCCACAGGGGCCTGGACATTGTCTGCTCCCAGGACCTGGGCCCTTTCCTGGGGAGACACACACAGCACTCTCTGGTTGGTGGGCGGCTGGTCCATCTCCTGCAGAATCCCAGCACCTACCCCCATCGAGGGGGCTGGTCCCCTCCAGCGAGAGGAGGGAAGCGATGTTCCCAGGCTTGGGAAGGGGGAGGGAAGGAGGGAGGAGGGGAGAAGAAGGAGGAGGAAGGAAAGGGATGAAGGAGCAGGGGGAGGGAGGGCCAGGAGCACAGGCTCTGATCCAAAAGTGGGATTTCTAGAAATGAACCAAGCACTGGGAGGAAGAAGCTCAGTCCGCGACCCCCCAGCGAATGGCCTTAACTTGTCTGTGTCCTTCCTGCTCCCCAGGCCGCTGCGCAGAGCCCCTCCCCCCACAATTCTAGGGGAGCCCAGCCACCCACTCGCCCTCACCCCTGGAGGCCCCGGCGCCCGTGCCAGCTCCACGCAGGCCTGGCCAGCAGGGCAGGGCCGGCCCGCACCTCCCCCCAGCACAGGGCAGGGGGTGGCCAGCGAGTGGCCACTGCTGCTGACCGTGCCGTGGTGCGGAGGGCGCGTGGAGGACGCCCCCTGGCCGGCAGCCCCACGTCTTCTCTCCGCTGCCACCACCTGCCCGGGTCGTGAGTGTGTGGAGGCCAGGCCTGGGCCGCAGAAATGCCTCTTTTGTCTCTCATCCCCCAAATCAAATGTTGGATTTTTATTTTCTCATTAGGGCAGTGTGGGCAAGGAGGCCTGACCTCCCCTCCCGTTTACCGGCCCAGCCCTCCTCACTCCTGACTCCCACTACACGCCCTCTGGGCAGGCGATCCCCCTGTGCCGAAGCAGGTGCTCAGCCAGCTCACCTGGGCACATCCGTGTCCCCTGCAAGTGGGCCCAGGCGGCAACGGTCCCGACCTGGGCTCCAGCGTGAAGAGGCCGTCAATCAGCCTGGAATGCTGGCTTCACTGGGTCCGGATGCCGGGCAGCCCACGTGGGGTGGCGTCTCTTTCAGGGTCACCTTCCCTGTGAGCCGAGTCCGCGGGCCCCAGTGAAGGGGCCGTGCCCATTCCCCCTGCCTCAGCTGCAGGCCAGGCTCCAGCCAGGGCGGCGAGTCCGAGGGGCCCAGGACTCGGGATGTGGAGCAGGACACCTGGGAGGGTGGTGCAGAATTCCTGCCTTTCCCTTGGCTTCTTGGGAAACCCAGCCCTGTTAGTGACATACTTCGAGGGCAGGTGGAGGAGACACTCGCACGGGGCTGCACGAGCAGCCCTGTGTGTGGGCAGCTGTAAGCGGACTTGCGGTCACCCGTGACGGGCCGGTGTCCTGGCGGCTCAGGTCTGCAGCACGGCACCTGTGCGAGCCCGGCCTTACAGCCCCAGCCTCTCGGGTCCTGGGCTCGTCAGCACCCTTCTCCCTGCAGAACCGTCCCCTGCGTGCTGAGGGGCCCCCTAGATAGCGTTCGCCGCTTGACCACATGGTCCCCAGAAGCAGGGGACCAGTAGGGAAAGAGGCCTTCAAGGACCCCAAGCTGCCCCCTTGGGTGGGATCCCACCTGTTAGGCATCCCTTTGTGAGCACCACTAGGTGCAAGAGCCCTTCAGACCCCAGAGACAGGACCCTCAGCACTGGCCCACATCTGGACACTCCTGCTGGGGGGCCTACCCTGAGCCCTGTGGTCTGTGAGCGGGTGTGCAGCCCGTCGACACCGGACATGGCCAGGCCCGCCAGTGGACCCTGCAGATTGGGGTGAGGGGCACACAGAGGGAGAGGGAAACTGAGGATGCAGACCAGGAGGTGAGGGCCACTTCCATGACCACTCTGCTGGGCCTCCCTGGCCTCGGACTGAGGGGACGGGGTGGGCCCAGTCCAGAGGTAACAGCAGGCCCCAAGGCAGGTGGGCACATTGGTGTAGGACCCCTTGGTCCTGCAGACCCCCACTGGCAGCCTGGACATGTGGGCGATCCCCCTTCCGGGGGCCTAGACGCGCTTTGTGCGGGTGCCTGGGATAGGGCAGCTGGTGGGCACTCCAGAGGGTCCCCTGCTCCTCGTCACTGGAACTGAAAGAAACCTCCGTCTGTATTGTGGCCCGGTTGTCAGGGGTGGTATTTTGGGAGTCCCAGCTCAGTCTTCAGGCGGAGCCCCCAGCCCAGGGCTGCTTGTTGGCTCGGCCTTTTGGGCAGGGGCTGTTGAGAGCTGGGGTGCGTTCAGCCCCGAGGGGACGCGGTTTCCCATCTGCTCCGGAATCTGGGGCCTCCGGGCAGGCGCCTTGGGCAACAGAGGAATGCCAGGAGGGTCCCCCGGGACCGAGGAGGACTCTGGCCTGGGCCCTAGAGGCCGTTGTGGGGGAAGCTGGAGGCCCACGGCAGGGCTGGCTGTGGGAGGGTCAGGGCGGGGCGTCCTCTGCTCTAAGCTGCGTCCCCGCAGCCACGCCCACCTCGGCCTTTGCCCAGCACCCCCGCCCCAGTGAATCACCGAAACTCGGCACTTACAGGGCCCCGCCAGACCGCCAGACCGGGCCGCCTGCCCAAGGCCAGGACGCGCCATACGCAGAGCCAGGGTCTGGCTGGCGGAGGCCTGGACGCGTCACCTCTGCCAGTGGAGGATCGTGCTGCCCGGGCCTGGGCTCTCCGTTCCATCACTCCAGGAAATGGAAATGTTCCTAAAACTTTTCACTTTACAGCTGCTTTTACTTTTTAAGTCTGTGCTTAAAATAGCCTGGAGCGGGGCCTCTCTGGTTTGCCTTTCCTGAGGCTAGAGACGGTTGGCTCTGCGCAGGCAGGCGTGTGGGGGGCGGTCAGGAGGACGCTCAGCCAGAAAGCGCTTCTCCTCTTTATGTAACTTTGAGTTGCAAAGCTCATGTTTTGAAAGTCAGGTGACTAGCAGGCTGGTTCCACGAAATCGCTTTCCTGTGCATGCTCTGGAGGGCTGTGTGGGAGCCAGGCCGGTTCCCCTCACGACCCCACACAGCTGTAAACCCAGACTGGGGGCTGAACCCACAGACCCTGGTGCCCTGGATCCAGGTCCTGGCTGTGGTCCTTCTCTGCTTGCTGTTGTCCTCACTCAGCCCTGGGGGCCGACCCTACTGCTGTGCATCCCTCCACCGATGGGGAGACCGAGGCTGGGAAGTACGGTGGTTTGCCCGAGGTCACGACAGAGCTGAGGGAGATGCCTGGAGCCCTGTGCTCCCCCCCATCAGGCCCGGACCGCTGCCCCTGTGAGCAGCCTCTCCGAGGGGCTGCCACACCTCCAAGACACGCCCGAAAGGGGAGAGCCAGGCTGCCCCCGGAGTCTTCCATGTCCCCGCCACCACCAGTGCTCACTTTCCTGAGGGTGGTGTCCCGGGCCAGCGCGGTCTTCCTGTCTACTGGAAAGTGGACAAGACTGCATCTGGGCTTCAGGGTGGAGCCCGGCAGAGTTCCCTGGTGCCCCTCAGGCTGCCCCAAATCTGGCCAGTATGGGAAGGTGCGGGCAAGAGGTGAGCTGCTTCCCCGGGGCCATGGTGAGCACGAGCCCCTGACCATGCTGGTCACCGTAGCGCCCAGACGGCACCAAGGAGACTCCCCGGGCTGCCTGGAAGCAGTGACACCCAAAGCTAGTTTAGAGCAGGTGGACTCAGTCTGAGCGCACTCTGTCCGGCTAAGGGCATGGGGGTGGGGGCACCCACAAGGCCCTGTGCACACCTGACCAGATGCCGTCATGCCTCAACCGCACGGGGCTGAGAGTCTCCCCGGGGGGCCAGGTGTCTGCAGGCTGGTGGCTCACGAGGCCCTGGGGTCCTGGGCCTGGCCTCCCTCCCTCCTTGTCCTCCTCCTGCCCTGGGGCCCACACCCCCGAGGATGACGTCTGGAGGCAAGAGGCCATGGTCTGTGCCAGAACACTCCTCAGCCCCTCCCCCAGTCCACTTCCTCTTCCTCCCCTCCCCACTCTGCGGCTCTGGGGCTGACCGCAGCCCCGTCCTTCCAGGTCATCTGCTGAGCCTGGTCTCTCTGAGCCCCACGGCACGGCCAGTGGCCAATCCTGAGAGCCCGTCCTCCGCTCTCTGCCTGCTCTGTCCCAGGGGCCGTACTCCCTGGCTCTTGAGAACACAGCTGGCTGCAGGACCCTGAGGCCCCAGGACCGCCGCTGCTGGGCTGAGCCTGGGCCTGCCCGGAAGGAGAGAAAGACCATACTGACCAGGAGCTCTGGAAGGTCCCTCCTGTGACTCTGAAGCACATGTTGACGGGGCTTGGGGCTGCCAAGAGGGACTCCAAGAACCAGGACGTCAGAGCATCACTGGGTAGCCCCGTGGAGAGGGCAGTGCCATGCAAACCTGGGTCACAGTAGGAGGGGGTGGCCCCACTGGCCAGGAGAAGCAGGATCCCAGCAGAAAGAGCCTGGCCTGGGAGCCAGTTTCCGCCAGGAGAGCAGGAAAGTTGAGGGAAGTTTCCATGCTCCTGCCTGAGCCGGAGCAGGGTTAGGGGCTGGTGGGGCTACCAGGAGCCGAGTCCTAGGGACAGGCCATCCCAGAGCCCATGTCCTGGGCACGCTCCTAGGCCAATTCTAGGGCAATGTCCCGACTCTATTTGGTCTGCAGGGGATGAGTATACTGAAATTGTTCTTAGAGTAAATTCGTCATTGTTTCTTGTGGGCTGAGAGAAGAAGCTCCTCCACCGATTCTGCAAGAAAAGCCACCACCTAGGGGCTGCTAATGCCGGTGACCCCTTGGGGGGAAGGGAGGGGCCTCCCCAGCAAGGGTGCGGCCTGGCCACCTGCCCACCCCCTGCAGAGCCTGATGACCCTGGGGTCCACCTCGTCCTGTGAGGTGTGGCGTGAGCCTGGGGAAGGTGGGCATCCCCTCCCTGCTCAATCTTAGGAAAACAACAAGGATCTTGGGGGTGGGAATGATGCTCACTGTTCATCTATCCCAGCCCTGTCCACCCTTTCCCCTCTGCTCTGGCCCAGAGGCTGAGCTCAGGCTTGCGTGCGGACGTCTATTTGCTAGGGACAGCTGGGTCATGTCTTCCCACCCCTCCTGCCCTGGGCTGTGTGACCATGGCCTGCACAGGCCGTCCCCAGGCTCTGGCCAGGCTGTCCCCTCCCCTCGCCCTGCAGGACTGGTCATGCTCCCGGCCCTGCTGCCTGCCCACAGCCGGGGGACCCCTCGCAGGGCCTGAACTGACATTCCCAGCAGTGATGGTCCAGGTGTGGCTCGCCCACGAAGCAGGTCCCCTCCCTCGGCTCAAATTCGATTCTTGTGAAGGTTTTGTTTCCGGTCTTGTGAGGACTTCAGGACGTCCTTTACCTCTGGCCCAAGACTTGCTTGGCATCTCCTCCGGCGGCCACTGCCCCCGGCCCCCTTCCAGCCTGATGTCGTTCACCACGAGGAACCCCGGAGTCGTACGGTCAGTTGTCCCCGTGCTCCCGGCTGGCACAAGGAGCCCCACGGTCTGAGGGTCTGGGCTGCGTCGTCCGAGGCGGGACTGGACAGCACATCGCAGCCCGCTGCTGGCTTGCGCCGTTGGCAGGGTGCGGCAGGCCCCGAGTGAGGCCAGCTCTGGAACTCCGGGGCCAGGGGGCCCCAGGCAGGGCTCAGATGCCGTCAGGGCCCCTGGGCCTCAGTCTCCCTCTTTTTCTGCCTCCAGCGTTCTCAGGCTCTGTTGGTCTGTCTCTGTCTGTCTGTCCCTTCAGCTCCTGCTTTGCTGTCTTTGCAGATGGCCTGGTCTCGTCAGGGCTCCCTCTGCACGTGGGGAAGCTGGTGGAAGTGGCTCCCTCTCGCCCCACCCCCAGGCCTGCGCAGCAAAGCCCCTCGGACCCTGCACAGCCCTGTCAAACAATGAGCTCAGTGCCCGTGGGAGTAGCAGATGAGGGGAGAGGGGTCTCCAGGAAAGGGGAGTCTGGCTGGCCCGGAGGGGAAGTGTGTAGTGAGCATGCCTGCCTGCCACAGACAGGGAATGGGCCCTCACCTCCAGGACGCTGTTCAGGAAACCCTCAAGGAAAGGAGGTGGGTGTCCCGGAGTTGGCCGGGCGTCCATGCTGCATCCCCCAGAGGAGCCCAGTGGACTCTGAAGGAGGGAGCACTCGGGCAAGAGCCCAGGTCCATGTCCCTCTGTCCTGGGTGGGCAGGAGAGTAGAGCCCTGTGTGTGTCTGTGGCCCCACTATGCCCCCTTCCCCGGAGGACAGCGGCTCGGACGTGCCCTGAGAAAGGAGGGAGCTGGCATGGAACGGCTGTCTGCGCTCGGCAGCTTTGATGAGGAGACCGGGGAAGAAAGTCTTGCCGAAGAAACAGTGACCTGGACCGGGACCACGCGCTGTCTCTGAACTGTGTGTGTGTTAGGAGTGTTCCTGCAGGTCCTATCTCTGCACTCTGGGGAGACCCCACTACCCCAATCCAGCCCCAGGCTGCATCCGTGTCATCTGCCTTCCGGTGTGGCCCCCTCTCCCGTGTCCCTGCCAAGGCACTGGTGGCCGCCGTGTCCAGGTGGAGGCAGGGGGGGACAGGGAACCCAGGTGGGGAGCAGGGGAAGTGTGCCTTCTCCGGGGTCGGTCCAGCAGTGCAGCCCTGAGAGGGACCGCAGAGGGAAGCCGGTCCATGCCGGGGCTGGGGGCATTGGTTCTTACTTCCTGAAATTCCAGGGACTCCTGTCTGATGTTTCCTGGGCTTTGGCTAGAAGACAGCAGGCTTTGAGGCAACTGCCACATTAACTGATCCAGAGTCGGTTTAAGGTCGAAGGCTGAGGTGCCGGCTGCTGAGTGGGCAGGGAACCACCTGCCATTCTGCAGCTGATTTCGGGCCAACGACTCCTGTCAGCCTCCGCGAGCACTGGCAGGAGGGATCTGCGACCGGAGAAAAGCAAAAGTGAAAGACACCCGTGCCGCGGGGCACTGGCTTCACGGGCAGAGCCTCTGTCCGCGGGGCCTGGCGCGGCCTGCCAGGTGGCCCTTCCTGTCACGGATGCTTGAAATGGTTTACCCTGCAAGGTACTTCATTTATGGGGCGCCTGGGTGGCTCAGTGGGGCGCCTGGGTGGCTCAGTCTGTTAAGTGTCTGCCTTTGGCTCAGGTCACGATCCCAGGGTCCTGGGATCGAGTCCCGCATCGGGATCCCTGCCCGGCGGGAAACCTGCTTCTCCCTCTGCCTCTGCCCCTCCCCCACTTGTGCGCACACGCTCTCTCTCTTTCTCTCTCTCTCAAATAAATAAATAAAATCTTTAAAAAAAGGTACCGCATTTAAAAAATTATGATAGGACATGTCATAAAGTAAATATTTTACTTGACTCACATTTCAAAAACCAAACAGTTTAATTCAATCTATTTGTGGTTTGAAAAAAAAAATCTGTCCTATGTTTTTCATTTCCGGGTGCATCTAAACTTAGCTTTGAATAGAATGAAAACTTTAATATCAAGCCTGTTAATGTGATTGGCTGCCTGAAAAATCGAGAGAATGTCTAGGAATTTATTATAGAGAGAAAACCAGAAGTGATAGTTTTTAAATGTCAAATGCACATTTAGATTAAGTTGCACGTCTATGTACAAACTATGGCAGTTTGAAACGTGTGGAAGAAGCCAGTCGTGGTCCTGACGACAGGACAAAAGACTGAAATACCCAGAAATACACTTGAGAAGTATGTATGACATTTTTTGAAAAAAAGTAAATTGCACTGAAGGACATATAAGAATCTTTACATTAGTAGAAAGGCCTGTTTTGAGACTAATGTATTTTAATTTTATAATTGAAAGGGTAATAAATAATTCCTACCAGACAAAAGAATGTATCATATAATATCAGAATTCTCTTAATATTACTAATGATATATTTCTGTTTAATTGAGGAGGCAAAAAAACCATAAATAAATATAATTGGAAAATGAAATACTTGGTTTTTCCTAATTTTTCTCATTAGACTCGAATTATCCTTGGTTACACACAAATGGTGAATTAAAGCAGCTCACGTAAACAAGTGAGGAGGTATTTCTAGCTGCGTTAATTGTAATTATACCGAAGTCAATACTCTTTTCATGAGCAAACCTGTTTCATAAGGTATTACTGGCTAGAAATAAATAAATATTGTAAATAGAAAGAGATTTGGAAATACAGTGTGTGTGTAATAAGGGTGAGGTCTGGCGTCCCGCATTACCCTGGAGGATGACCCATACCAGGATGAGGCCAGGATAGCATTCAGCCACGAGCAGATGGGGCCCGAGTAGCGAATTGATGATTGTCCTCCAACGTATGAAAAACGATTCCAGAGGGTGTAGCGATCAGCTCTTTGTTTTCCTTTTCCCTTTTTTAAACTCAGAAAAACTAGCTCAAAAATACAGTCAGAGGGACTTGAGCCTGAACACGGGACACCTCCCTTGTTAAACACGATGAGAAGCCGGGCGGAGAGGCGCTCCCTTCACAGACGGACTGTTCCAAGCGCCAACAGCACTTCCCTCTTTGATTTGATGTTCCGGGGGCTCTGCCTGGACGTTGCCAGGAGCGGGCTGCTGGTGTGAGGGCACGTCTGCTCCCCAAGTCTGCGCAGGACTCTGCCTCCCATCACGGATGGACCCTGCCGCTGCGCCGCTCCAAGGGTCCGGCGGCCTCCACGCGGCCCTGAACCCCTCCCAGCTCCGATTTCCCACTCTGCAGGGAGGGAGGCCCACCAAGCGTCCCGCTACCCCTGCCTCCCCACGCCTCCCTGGCTAGCTGGGCCTTGCCTCTCCCCGCCCCCCTCCGCAGCGGCCTCCCACCACCCTCAGCCCTGGAGTCCAGGTCCGCAAGGGACCGGTCCCAGGGAGGCGTCCTAGCCTTGGGGCCTGCTTCCCGTTCACCCCAAGCTGTTGTGGGAACTGCTCTCACCACGAAGAGAACCCACATCAGAGCTGGTGCCCGACGCTCAGTCCTGCGCTGTAGGACTGTGTACAGCACCTGGAGCACTCGGCCGTCGTAGGCCACGGACCACAGCACTCTGGGGCTTCTGCCACTTTCCTTTAAGACGGAGGCACAATACTGCTGACAGGACGTTGTCGATGAGGATCCACCAAAGCAAACATGTGGTTGTCAGCAAACACAAAGCACTGGGAAATCAGTTTTACCAGAAATATGCTATGTGTGTGTCAGGAGCGAGGCTTGATTTCGAACAGGCCACTGCTCACAATGACATAAACATTACTTCAACTTAGTGAAATCATTTATTCCTGTGTTGCTCGCCTCTCTGTCCGTCCACTCCCGGCTGCTCGGGTTCCCGCGGGCCAGTGAGCCTCACGTTCTGGGTGCGCCAACGCATCGAGCGGCAGGACCTGCTCTACGTGGAGCTCAGAGGAAAGGGGAAAGAGACCTGCACTCACAAAATGCCGTTGACTGAGGCCTTAGATACTCACGTGGGGTGGGGGCGGTTCTTTAAAATACTGTCGGGACACGTTTGGTCTCCGGAAGATTCGAAAAATGGACGATAGTCATGAATCTTTACAAAGCTGATTTCATAAATACAAAATTACAAAGCAGAAGTTACAGCTGAGTTGAGGACCCGGAGACGTGGAGACTGGACGGCCAAGATCGCGATGCTGGTTCTCGGAGCAAGAGTTGGTGTTCCTCCAAACGTGCATCCGCAGAAGGTCCTGGCCCTCTGGCTTTATGCTCAGAATGAACTGACACCACGTCAGAAGCCTCGACTGCTTTAAAAGACTTTAACTCAGAGACAGACTCTGCTTGTATAATTTTCCTGACTTTGCTTTAGTTCTTATTGGGGACTCTTGGTGATTCTGGAAACTATTTGTCCTTGTGGCACAAAGGGCTGGCCCCAAGGTCATCTGGTGGGCACTTGCTTGCCCAAATCCCAGGACGTGGCAACATTTTCTGCCTGCGTAATTTTATGTGGAGAACTTGGCCATGTCAATGCCCTGTTTCTGCCAAAGGAGAGGAGCTAACTGCCCTCCCAGAAAAGCCGGCCTTGCAGGCTCACACATGCATCTCACCTATAGCAGCAATGGGGACTGTGCCCAGGGAGACCGACAACCACTCTTCAATCTCCTCCAAAGTCCAGTGGAGTGAAAACAGCCGTGAGAAGCTCACTCCCTGGTAGGGCCACAGGGAAGTGTGGGGATTGGCCAGCGCTCGTGTGGCGTCCAGATTGCAAGGCCCAGGCTGGATAGCTCAACCCTGCTGGGAAAAATGATGGGTGCCATTCATCTTATGGAGCTGATTAAGAACAAATCCAACAGGAGAAATTGAAGGTCTATGGAGCAGAATGCGAAGTCCTGCACACTGGGTCCCACCTGTGGATTCGGGCTTTCTCTCCAAGAGCTAGGCATCCTCTTGGTCAAGGATGGTGGCAGGTACAGTGATAATATGCCCAATCCTCCTGATCAGGGACTCACTTCCATGGAGGATTATGTTTCATTGGGTGGAGCAGGGGGGACGAGACCTAAGCCACAAGCTGCCACCACCCCACTCTGTCTGGGAGAGGGTGTTTGTTGCTCTTTGGAGCAGGGGTCCTGTTTCCCGGGGCCCAGACCTCTTCCCAGCAGGTGCCCCCCGTGTCCCTCCCTGGCTCCCTCCCTGGGTGGGTTAGGATGGAGAGCCTGTGGCAGGCCACTCACGGCCCCAGGACCAGGGGCAGACAGCTCTGCAGGTTCTGAGCAAGAGGAAGCGTGTCACGCAGCCTCTTGCTATTAGGTTTGAGATATGTGATGCTCACGGTGCCTTTTCTAAGGAATTAAACATGCAGATCTGAACGTGGTCTGTTTTCCCATGTATTGTTCCAATTAAAGCTCCGCAATCTCTTACCTGAAACCCCTGGGACCAGACAGAATTCAGAATTCAGAATTTTCCCCCTAGACTTTTAGGAAGACGATAGGCTGCATCTTCTGCGTAAGATGGGTCACAGACGGCAGGTCCTGGGAAAGAATCCTGTATCCACATGTTTCGATGTTTCAGAAACAACACACAAGGATTTTCATAATAAGTCAGCACACAAGGACCCTAATTTGTCTTACTTTAGTTCAGGTTATGCCCACAAACGAGTTTAAAACCAACTTTCTGATTTTAGAGGATTTGGGTTTTATGTGGGTTTAGAGGATTTGGGGTTTATGTCGTCACGCGTGAGAAATAGATGTCCATAAACATTACCATTCATTCACTTCCTTTCCAGGCTCGGAAGGTCAGCCTCAAGGTGCCACTTTTGTCCAATGAAATCCATTTGTGTTGAACGGGCCATTCCATGAGTTTTGACAAATGTATGCACCACGTAACTCCTCCGCAATCAAGAGGGGAGTATTTCCCGCCAAATCGCACCCACCCTCCGGCTCCCTTGCACTCGGTCCTCCCCTGCCCGTGGGGGGCGGCCGCCAGCCTGCTCCTGTCACTGTGCGGCACAACGTCGAATGCGTGCAACTGGGGGGCACACGCTCTGTGTCTGGCTTTTGCTCACCGTGGAGTTTCTGAGACTGAGCCACGCTGTTTCTATTGCCGCATGGTATCCTCATATGCTCTCCACCCTCGGGAGGGACTTTGGAGGCAAAAAAACGTGGCTTTTAAATTTTGATGAAGTGCAACTTACCCCCTTTTTTTTGTCATTTGTGGGTAGTGCTTTTGGTGTCCTCCTCTCTGAGAAACCTGTGCCTGCTCCAATACTCTCTGGAAGTATCATCGCTTTAGCTTTTGCGTGCGGGTCTGTGATCCGTCTTTTGTTAATTTTGGTGTTGTGTGTGTGTGTAAGGGTCAGTCAGGGTTTGCTTTGTTCCAGTTGATCCCAGCACTGTTCGTTGACAAGACAGTTCTGTCCCATCGAATCGGCATCTTTGTCTAAACCATTGGACCACATGAACGTGGGTCTGCTTTTGGGTTCTCTGTTCTGTTCCTCTGATCCTCAGGCCCATCCTTATACCAATAAAACACTGCCTCGATTACGATAGCTTTATAAGTCTTGAGATCAGGCAGGGTGAGGACCCCAACTTTGTTCTTCTTTTTCAAAACTCTTTTGGCTGTTCAGGTACTTTGCATTTCCATATATATTTTAGAATGAACCTATCAATTTCTAAAACAAAAAACCGAAGTCAGCTGAAAAGAGTGGGATTGCGTTAAATCTAAATCTCAATTGAAGAGAACTGACATCGTAACATCACTGAATCTTTCAACCCACGAACACAGCACGTCTCCCCATTTCCACGATCTCCTCTAGCTTCAATCCTCCATGTTCTGCGGTTTTCATCATAGAGGTCTTCGCATCCTTTGTTACAGTTATTCATAAACATTTTAATTTTGGGGCTCTTGTAAATGGAAATGATCTAAAGTTTTGTTTTCTAATGCTCATTTCTAATATCCAGCAATATAATTGATTTCTGAATATTGACTTGCATTCCATGACCTTGGTAAATTCATTTATTTGGTAGTATTTTTTATAGATTCCTTAGGATTTTCTATGTCAATGATCATGTTGCCTGAAGCCAAAGGGAGTTTTCCCTCTTCCTTTCCAATCTGTATGCATTTTCTTTCTTTTTCTTACTTTGCTGCACAGACAGATCTTCAGTTCAGTGTTGGATAGGAGTGAGAGTGGATTCCCTTGCCTTGTCCTGAAACTCAGGCAACAGGCGGGGTCTGTCAGCGCTACGGTGTTTGTACACATTTTTCACAGATGCACTTACGAGATTTAGGAAGTCCCCTTTATTTTTAGTTTGCCAAGAGTTTTTAATCACAAAAAGTTGCTAGATTTTGTCGAATGCCTTTTCTGAACGCACTGGATTGATGCGCAGAAATGGAAACAACCTGACCTCGCGACACAATGTGTCTGTCAGGCGTCTGCGACTCAGGCATTAAAAGCCTCCAGGGAGAGTTTTCAGTCGTGTCAGAAAGCACTTACGTTAGAGTGCTGGGTTTTAAACAGAGGAGCCAGGACCATGTGTATGGCCTGATCAGCTGGGTGAGGAGCAAAGTGTAAACGGTACTTAACAGAGGTCCCATCAAAGGAGCCACAGTGCGTGGTTTGTTTGCCGTGAAACCATGAGCCGTTGTGGCTCCTAACCACACTCGGTGCAAGTCTACAGACTTCAGATATTCTACGATGAGCGTGAGGCTTTCATAAGGAGGCTTTCGGTAAGCGGGCACGGTGCCACCTCATTACAGTGGCCCCGCGTGCATTTCCGGCCGGTTCTCCCGCTGTGATCTCAGCTTCCTGGGCACGGTTAACACCTCTTCCCTGGCGTCTGGGGTGGTGCACAGCACAGGGAGGGCGCCCAGTAAAGACTCACCGAATGGATAAGTGATGATAAAGGAACGAGCGCATGGACGGAGGGTAAGGCCGCACGTGCTGTTGAGGATCGCGGCGGCTTGGCGTCCTGGCTCTGCCCGGGCTGGCTGTGTGGAGCTGGCCAGCTTTTTACTCCCGAAGCTCGGTTTTCTTATCTATAAAACAGATACAAACCTCATATGACTGCTCATGCGGACTAGAAATAACAATTGTGAAGCACCTCACACACAATGGGTGCCTGCAAAGTGATCGCTGTTACCAAAGAGAGCTGACTAATGAAGAAAGAATCCAAATAATTCAGGACAGAAACCTCCCTTTCCCAGATGAGTGTGAAGTAACAAGCTGCCGTTGACTTACTAACGGCAAATATGCCTCTGGCTAAAGCAACTGAGTCCGGCCCCTCAGCAAGAGGACAGAGCCCTGGATTCCTTCACTGTGGGTCCGGCCGGGCTCTATGCAGAGTCAGCCTGAGTGAGACCTTGGACCCAGTGTGCTGTATACAACTGACTAAGGGTGACCCCTCCCCCCACCCCGGGCAGGAGTGTTGAAAGTGGATGACCACATGATTGAAACACACTCTGCAACCACAGAGTGCCGTGCATCTATCCATCTAGCGGCCGAAGGAGGACTTCTAAGCATGCTTGTGGATAAGGAATCCCAGCTGCGAACCTCTCAACCATCAGATGATACGAATCCATAAATAAATCGGTTCCTGTCTTAAACGAAGTCATGATACGGTCTCAGTAGCTAACGTGCTGTTCTTTTAAAAACAGCAGCTGACAGCATATTGTTGTTTAACAAAAGACTTGGCCAAACTCTGTCTGGGAGCCCTGAGAACATCTGGCCAAGCAGGCTGGGTCGGAGCCCGCCGGTTTCTACGGAAGAATCAGTGTCATGCCTCAGGCGGCCTCCACCTCCCCTCCCCTGCCCTGCTCACTGCAGGGGCACATGCAGACCCAGATGCCAGGGGGCCAGGCCTCTCCTGAAGCTGGGTAAGTGGGCTTTGCAAAACTTATAATAAGTCACAAAACTTAAAAAACGGTATTACTCTTTTGGCAAAGGAAACATCCAGACATGGGACAATGTTCCAAAGGCAAAAAAGGACATGTGAGGAACAGTAAGCCCCCTTTTTACCCGTGATTTTATGAATGTGGCTTTTAACTTAGGGGAGGTGTAGGGTTCAGAATCTCTTTGAAAGTCGGGTAGTCCTGGATCCAGGCACGGCGGTGGCTCTGACGTGGCTCCGATTCACCTATTTGTTACCTCTCTGTGGCTGGCTGCGCCGGGGTGGCAGGGAGGCGGAGCCCACGGCAGAGGGGAAAGGAAAGCTGGTGTGATGGTGTGCATGGCACTGGGTGGGTGGGTCAGGTGGGGGGAGTCTGAAGGAGGAAGGAGCATCAGAGAGGCCGGATGGGCCAGAGAAAGCCAGTGAAGTCGCCTCTGGGGCACAGAGTCAAATAAGGCTACCAAGGGCCTGAGGGGGTCGTGGGCTCCATGCATCAGCGAGTGGGCGCTTTGGAGTGTGAGCCTCCAAAGGAAGGAGTGACTGTGGAATCTGTTGCTGTCTGCTGGCCTGGAAATAGCCCTTCCCAGTGCAGCTGCAGGCACCTGGAAAAAGTCTGAGGAGATTGGCAGGGAGTGTGTGCACAAAGGAAGGAGGAACCAGGACCGAGCCTGGGGACCCCAGGACTTCAGGTGGAGTATCAGGAGGAGCAAGCAAAAGAGGCTGAGGGGACGGGCAGCCAGAGGGAGGACCAAGATCGCAAATGTCATGGTCACCAGGGCAGACCCTGTTTCTGGGGGGTAAGTCAGGTGGGTGGAAGCCAGGGGTGGGGACTGGCTGCTGAATTAGGAAGCCAGTGCTAACGGTGAGGATGGCCCCACTGGGGTGTGGGCACAAGCAGCAGTTGAGGGCCTGGAAGAGTGGCCTGTTGGCAATTGAGGCAGACTGGTCACTTGTAGGAGAAGGTTTGCAGTAAACAGAGCAGAGATGGAAGGGTAAGGAGGGGCATAGGACATGGGGGACCTCATAGGATCTGAGATACTGCAGCATGCTTGTGAGCTGATGGCATGACATTGCAGGGGGTGGCTGGGCAGAGAAGGGGCAGATGCTGCTGGGCTGCAAATCCTTCTTCATGAAGGTGAAGGGACAGCACATCCACCAGATGGGAAGGCCTGTCGGCGGCTTGAAGATGGCGGGAGGGGTCAAACGGGGAAGCCAGGAGGGTGGGTGCTGGGCGAGGGTGGGGCACGGGGCTGGGTGTTCTCTAATTCAGGCACAGTCTCAGAGTAAACAAGCTCATGCTTGTGCAGGTGAGCTTCCTCAGCCAGGGAGTGCAGAGGTGTGAGGGGAGACACAGCCTGAGGGCAGGGCAGGAGGCCATGCTACTTCTTAGGAAGCAGGTCCCGGGCGTTGGTGACACCTCATTTGCTCTCTATGAAGGGTGTCCTTAGCAAGTGCTGATTTTGCAGAAAGGTCAACAAGAGATGCTGTATTGGTTAGGCTGGGCTGCCACAGAACGCCACACATAGGTGCCTTCAACAACAGAAATTTATTTCTCGCAGTTCTGGACACCCACAGTCTGAGATCAAGTTCCCACAGGGTCTGGTTTCTGCTGAAAGCTCTCTCTTCCTGGCTTGTCCACGGCCACCTTCTATCCATTCAAATGACCTCTTCTTTGATTTCTGTTGGGAGTGGGAGGGTGTGTGGGGGACAGCATGTGCTCTGGGTCTCTTCTTATAAAGACACTGATTCTATTGGGACACACCCTTATGGCCTCCTTCAACCTGAATTACCTCCTGTAGATGCCATCTCCAAGTCCAGACACACTGGAGGCTGGGGCTTCACCTTACCAATTCTGGGTGGGCATGATCACCCCTGCTGAATGAATGAGACGGTGGTTTCTAAGTCAAAGGGGCTTTGGCGGAGAGGCTAGGTGGTCGCTGTAAGCAGGATCCCCTGCTAACTCCAGAGGGGACGCCTTCCTTGGCAAGGGCCCAGCTGCCCGCTGTCCCCACCGACCCTGCAGGTTAACAGAGCGCACAGCTGCTGAAGGCCAGCCTGGCGGACGCTGGTCCTGGCTCTGGCCACCCCGTCCCAGCCACGCGGGCACAGCTCTCGGCGCTGGCCTGGGCAGGGGACCGGGGCTCAGAGGCGGGCTGCGCGGCCAGGCGCCTGTTGACAGCCTTTGCCTGAAAACGCTTCACTGATAACAGTTCTGAGATCCACCTGGGACCCCGAGCCCCACTTGCGAGACCCTCGTCCCGAGGCCCGCGACCCCGCCCTGGGACCCCGGCTCCCGCGGCCCCCGCCCCGACCACGCCCCCCGCCCCGAGAGCCCCGTCCCCAGCCCGCGCCCCCCGCCCGAGGACCGCGCCTCGCGTCCCCTTGCCGCGAGACCCCCGCCCACCTCCCCTCCTGCGCCTCTGTCCCGCCCAGGCCTCCACGCCCCTCTGAACCCCACCTTGGGTGGGGGCCCACGCGGTCTGTGTGAGAGTTAATTAAATGTCCCGGGACACCGCCTTCCACTTCCGTGGGTCCGGCGCGGGCCGTAGGACCACCCCCTAGGAGCCCCTCTGCTCAGGCAGCGCTCGGGTCAGCACGCGGCCCCTTTAAGGAGCACGGTCGCTGCCGGGCCGTGACGTCACAGGAGTGCGGAGGGCGGAGACAGTGCGCTGTCTCTGCGCGGGGAGGGGCGGGGCGGGGCGGCCTCTGACCGAAGGGAGGGCGGCCGAGGAACAGCCCCGCCGACGTAGGAGCGCCCCTCCCAGGCCCCGCCCCCGCTAGGCCGCGCCCCGCCCGGCGCTGGGTCTCTCTGCAGTCCCTGCCCCGCCCCCAGTGGCCCCGCCCCCTCCAGCAGCCCCGCCCCTCCTGGGCCTCCCCCGGCTGCCCGCCCGAGGCCCCGCCCCTCCCTAGGCCCCTCCCGCCCCACGCACGCCCAGCCCCGCCCCGCGCACGCCCCGCCCCCCGGCTCCGGGCGGGACTCGCCTCAGCAGCGGTAGCGGCGGCGGCGGCGGCGGCAGCGGCTGCGGGAACTTCGGTGGCGGCGATCTTAATGGCTGCGCGCGGGCCGCGGTGAGGCGCGGGCGGAGAGCGACGGACGCGGGGCCGCGGAGCAGCGAGGGCGAGTGAGCGCGCGCGGCCGTACCCCGGCCAGGCCCGGCCCGACCCGCCGAGCCCGCGATGCGCCCCGGGGCCGCCCCCCGGCGCAGCTGACGCCGCGGCCCGCGGAGACCCCGGCCGGCCGGCCCCGCGTGAGCGGCCGCCGCCGGCCCAGGCCACGATGGCGGGGAAGGCGGCCGCCCCGGGCACCGCGGTGCTGCTGGTCACGGCCAACGTGGGCTCGCTGTTCGACGACGTAAGTGCCCGGCGACCGGACCCCGACCCCGCGCCCGGCCCCGAGCCCCGGAACCCCCAGGACTCCCGGGACCCCGCGATCCGGACTTGGGCCCCGGCCCTGGGTCCCGGCCCTGAGCCGCGAGCCCCCGGAGCCCAGGACCCTGGTCCTGGTCCCCATCCCTGAGCCCCAGAGCCCCAGGTTCTGGACTGAAGCCCTGAGTCTCAGACCCCAGGACGTGGACACTGAATCTGGGCCCTTCAGACCCTCGTACCCCTAAATCCTGAGACCCTGAACCAGTGCCCTGAACCCTGAACCCTGCCCCGAACCCTGGAATCCAGGTCCCCCACCTCTGGCCTCCAGACTGCATAGGCTGAACCCCGACCTCAGAGCTGGGCCCCGGAAACCGGGCCCGAAACTCCGATTTTAATCCCTGTCCGAGGTCCCCAAATCCTGATATGAGGACCCTCGTGCACTGGCCCCAAACCGCGACCCGGCCCCTAGTGTATTCCCTGAACATTGAGCCCAGAACCCTGAGCCCTGACTTCTGGTCTCCTGACCCCGCCCCTGGCTGGTGGGCTAGCCTCGTCCGCTGGGCTGTGTGCGGCTCACCTGGGCTCCGGGGGTTGGCGCCCTGGTTTTACCTTGTAACTTAGTATCTGTCTAGTTTTCAAACAAGGGCGGCGGTGGAAAGCCCTGGAGAACGCTGTATCTTGTTTATGAAAGAGAAAGATGCCGGCAAGCTTTTCAGGGCCAAAGAAGGGATGTGACTGCCCAAGGCCTTTACCTCTGGGGGCCTCCCACCCGGCCACCCGGGGCAGCGGGGGCGGCTGCCCGCGGGCCGAGGGGAGCCAAGGGAGCCAGGGACTGGGGCGCCTGGAACTCTGAGGCAGGCCCAGGCTGACCTAGTTCGCTGTTGGAGCCGCGGTGCCACCCCGCTGTTGGTACTTGCGCTGCCAACCCAAATACAGCAGAATGCGGCTCCAAGTGGCATGCTTGTTTAAGAGAAAAGGGTGATGGCCCAGATGGAGCCTGTGGAGGCCTCGCTAGGTGAGCAGTGGGCGTGGGCTGGTCCAGTGATACAGGCATGACTGGGATTCCGGGAGAAGGTTCTGGCGTCCTGCCGAGCCTTCCTTTGCCGGCAGTGGGCATGGGTGAAGTGTCTCAGTAAGCTAAGGTCATGGACAGGCTAGGCTTGCTTTCCTTGACACAAAGTAGGTGCTATTTTTGTGTTTTTTTTTCTCATTTTTACTTCCAGGCGTCCATGTATTCTGCTTCCCCGTTGGAGGTGAACTGTTTTCCCTGTTTCCCTCGGACAACTTTATCTAGTTTCGCGTTTGATCATTTTCTACAAAAGTGCCCTGTATGGGTGTGTGTCTGTATATTTAGCATTCTATTCTCGGCTTTCCAGTAACACGCCACTATAACATGGTTTTGCTCAGATGATTCAGATCCGTTCGCTGAGGCTTCAAAGCCTCAGAAATGTCAGGAAAATTAAGCATGGTGGGGCATTTGAGTCTCAAAGGGAAAAGGATTTTGCTGTGCAAACATTCTTTCCAGCAATCTGTGATTCTGAGTTCTAGCATTTCTGTTGTGTTTCAGCTGTACACGCAAGCTTCTCTCTGTTGACGTTAAAATGGATAACTTAATTTACTTTTGTTTGCCAACATGTCTCTGAATTTTCTTTTTTTCTTGATGGCTGTATGGAGTTTGGCATCATGTTTACATCTGGAAGGAACATTTGTTTTGGTAATCAGTGCACACAGGGTAATTCTGCAGGGCGCCTTTCGATGTGAAGGTCCATAGACAAGGATCTGCCGGTAACCCAGAGGTTTCTCGGCGTGCGGAGCTCAGCCTTGGGGGCAGCAGCCGTCCTCCCTCAGTGGTGTGGGCTGGGCGCTGGCCAGGCTCCCCCACGCTCTGGGGCGCCTGCTGTGCTTGAGAGCTGTGTGTTGGTGCTTGTGGCAGGGAGGCCTGGCTGGCGAGAGCAGTCTTGAGTGAAGGGGTGTTGATTCCTTGGTGTATGGCAGGTTTCAGAAGATCTGCCTGGTGACTGTGTGTGCACAGCATGCACCCATGCTGGGGGGACCGTCTTCAGAAGGTGGCCTGGGAAGGAATGCTTTCTTGCCCGGCTTCGTCATCGTGGGAGGGGCGTCTGGGTGAGACACAGGCATGGGGTGCTGTGAAGGCCGCGTGCGGGTCGGGGATGCGTCCGCGCTTCTGAGGTCGTGCAGCCTTCCCCCATCTGCAGGTGACGCTGTGCAGATTTGTCTGGCAGGCTGCTATTTTCCCGTCAGTGCCCCTGGCTCGTGTCCCCCCGCGTGGCTGGTGCAGTGGTCCTCCCCCAGGGCCCTCTGGTTGCTCCTCCCCTGCGACGTTACCCACAAGGGGGTGGGAACAGCTGCCCCACAGTGGTTCTCACACTGTTACCCGTGGAGTATGAACAATTGTGGAGGACCCCAAAGAGCTCCGGGTTACTTGGTTATGACTATCAATGTTTACACCACGTCGGTAGGGACACCCTGAGAGGAGCGGAAACCGAGCACGTTGCTTTAGCAGTCAGGATGGTGATGTCCTCACACGTCATACACGCTCTGGAAAGCTCCGCCGGTCACTCAGGACCCAGGCTGGGAAGAGGAAACTGCCGTGTTGTGTTACTGTGAGCGTGGCTGTGCCCTGGCAGACCCCGGGCCAGGCCTCCTGGGCTTGACTCCAAGGCCCTCGGTCCTTGCTGGTGGCCCTTCCTGAACCCGCACAAGCATCTCCCTGGCTGGGGGCCTAGAGGCGGCTTCTCCAGGTTTGCTGCGACCGCCAGATTGCCTCCTGAGAGCCCTGCGGCTCTTTTGCAATAATCCCCAGTTAGACTCCTGCTGTCACTACCCATTTTCCTGGAAAGGGGTGGCCAGGGCTGCACACCTCATTGTTTTGCTTGAGATGGCTGGATTTTTGACAAGGGAGGTTTCTAGCTTTTGGTTCTTTATGTTGTTGCTAGAAATGAACTCAGAGGTGAATTCTTGCTGCTGTGGTTTCAGAGCTGGGTTCCCCCCTAACGCGGCAAGGCTGTTTCTTGGGAAAGGCGCTTAGCTGAGTGGCAGAGGTCTGAGAGCACAGCTTGCCCTTGGGGGTCTGCGGGGCCTTTGTCCTGCGGCGTATTCAGAGTTGTGTCAGTTCTGAGCTGGTTTCCCCTTTTCGCTTGGTCAACGGCTGAGCAGCCGTCTCCCCAGGGCCTGCTGAACGGTTGTGCCTTGAGTCCTGCAGAGCTGGTAGGCTGGCTGCACCCTCCGGGGCCTTTCCAACAGCAGGTGTCCGTGGGACCCTCCCCTGGGCCCCGTGCTGCAGGGCGCGGTGCCTTGGGCACATGGCCCTCTCTCTCCTGCACCATCAGTTTGGCTCTCTTTGCCCTTGTTCCCGTCCCGCCCTGAAAGCTCCCTGAACCCCACGTCCCCTCAGCTAGTACTGCCTGCCTGTGGGGCCATCTCTACTGGCTGCCTTTCCCGCCTTCTCCCAGCTCCTGTCCCAGCACTTGGTCACACGGGCTTGGTGGAGTCCACGGAGGCCTTGAGCTGGAGGGCTGGTGTCCGTTCCTGGCTGTCTCGCTTGCTCTGGGTGGCCTCTGACGGCACGGATCTCTGCTGCGACAGGGACTCTGGCGATGGCGTCACTGAGACGCCGTTCCGTGGTCATACTCGTCAGCCCCTGAAGTGGTTTTCGGTGTGTTTGCAGACACCTGCAGTTCTCACCAGTCTACTTTAGAGGCTATTTTGTGCCTAAACCAAAAGGTGCCTCAGCAGCCCCCCTGCCCTGAAGCCCCCAGCCCCTGGCGGTCACCAGGCTCCTTCCAGCCTCCAGGGAGTTCCTTATTCTGGGTGTCTCCCGTCCCTGGAGTCACATACGTGGCCCTTTGTGTCTGGCTTCCCTCGCTGGGCACAAAGTTTTCAGAGTGTACCACGTAGCGGGTGTTGGGGCTTCTTTCCTGCCTCTGCCTGAACACTGTCCCACCCGTGGACTCATGGCAGTTTGTTGACCCGTTGTCAGCTGGTGGACACGAAGCCAGTTTCCACGTTCTGGCTGCTGTGGATGTGCTGCTCCGAGCTTCGTGTGCACGCGTGTGCTCATTTCCCCCAGCTCGCGCCGAGGAGGGGAACTGCTTGGTCTTTGGTGACTCCGTGTTTAACCTTTGGAGGAACTGCCCACCGCGGCCCAGCGTCCGCACCATTTCACCTTCCCTTAGCCGTGTTCCAGGGTTCTCGCTGCTTCCCATCCTCCTGGCCTTGTCATCTTTTTTTCGAAGGCTTTTTCCTGGGCTGCGTGGACACCCCTGCTTTGGGCTCTCCTCCTCACCCCATCTCCCAGCACTGGCTGCTTTCTCTGGCCACCCTCACCCCTTGTGGGGCTTGTCTGGACTCAGGCCTTGAAGGACCGTGTCCATGCAGATGGGCAGGAGGCAGGAAGGAGACCCAGGCCCAGGCCTCAGCTGTAGCGCAGTGGGATCGGCCCTGCTCCCCGCGCCGTGGCTTGGGAAAGCCCCGTGCAGTGCCGCGGTGGAGAGTTCTCATCGCAGAGCTTGGGGCTGTGGGGTTTCCGACGCCGTGGTCTGGGCTCTGTGTGCGCAGCCCCTGAAGCAGGCTCTGGTGTGTTAGGCGCAGGGGTGGGGGCTGACCGGGCCGGGCCTCCCCGCAGGCCCCTTCGTGCTCCCCCAGCCCCGTGTCCCACAGGGAGAGTTCAAGGCTGGAGGTGGCTCAGCACTTTTTCTTTTTCTTTTTTTTTTTTTTTTTTGCATTATTGCCTCTGACCTGAGATCTCAGTATACTTTCCCTGTAGGAATTTGGCCTGTTCGTCAGAGTGTGGGACTCTGTAGATGTGGATCTACCTATTCCCATGGTGGTAGCATCGAATGAGGCGGTGTCCAGAGCCCGGTGTGGCTTTGGTGCTGCTTCTTCCTGCTCAGGAAAGCGCCTCGGCACCCTGCATGCCTCCTCTCACCGCGGACACATGGTGCCGACCTTGGACGTGGGCAGGAACTGCGACTCAGCCTGCCGATTACTTGTGTGCCGGCTGCACGTGCCTCCCGTCCCTCCTGCCGATGGCTGGGTCCCATCGCTGTCCCGCAGCCTCTGAGCTCACGGTGTCCTCTGCCCATGCTGGCGTCCTCGGCGTTTCTGGTCTCTGTCAGCTCTAGAGCTGCTGAGGGATGCTTTCCACGGCACAGGGAGGCTCGTCTTCCATTTAAAGTGTTCAGTATTTTGTGTGCTTTGAATGCAGTGAAGTGAGCACTGCAGGTAGGCTTGCTGGGTATTTTCACCATTGCGTCTATGTCCACTGCCTCTCGGCCTGGGTGACCCTGAGAAGTTGCATTCTGGTGGAACATCACTGAGAAAGGTCCCTCCACTTGAGTTCAGAGCCTGCATCACACACAGACAACGTGCCCTTCTGGGAGCCAGAGAGCAGGGGTGGGGGCCCAGCGCAGCCCTGGGTCCGTCTCTGGTCGTACACAGGTTTTGGGGGGAAGAGACCTGCGCTGAGGTGTGATTCCATGATACGTTGGGTCCAGTTTGGAAGTTACAGAAATTGGACCCAGGCCTGCCTCCCACTGGATTGCCCTTGTGGAGCCCCTGTTTGACCCGGAATGGTGATGAGGAAGCAGGGTGGCGGGGGGGCTTGCTACACGCCGGCAGAGCACCGGGTCCTTAAGTGTTGGCCATCTCCGCATCCTGGTGGGCAGGAGGGTCTCCTGTTGGGAGGTGGGTTGTGTCCAGGAATGGGGTCCTATAGGTGGGGGTCGGGCGGCTAGGCAGGATGGCAGTGGAGGGCCTGGGCAGTGTGTTGGTCACCCGTCTGTTGTCACTTCTTGGGACACAGCCCTGTTTTCCCCATGTTTCCCCAGGTCCTTCCAACTTGGTTGTGGGGGCTGGGGAAGAGAGGTGGCAGAGAGAATGTTCCCGAGGTGAACATAAAGTGACCGTGACCTCTGTCTTCTGTTGCTGCTTCATTAATTAGGGCATCTGAGACTGTCCTGCCTCGATCTACTCCCCAGACACACTGGGGGGAGTAGCTGGCCTGCAGGCTCGAGCCCAGTTCCTGCCTGGCCAGGCCGGGGAGGGGTGCCCCATAACGCTCTTCCTTCTCGGGGTGGCAGGCTCTGCTCTGGTTCCCCTCCTCCCAGTGTGGCGTGTGGTCACAGAACGCTGAAGCCTTGGCCCCCTCCCCAGAGCCTCCCTTTTGGGGCAGCAGATGATATTTCAGTGTGTGTCCGAGCCTGACAAGTGTCCAGATACTGAATCTTTGGTAGGGGCGGGTGCTGAGTTGGTCCGCTCCAGGCGTGAGCTTGGGCTCATGGGAGAGCTCAGTCGTGTGCGTACTCACAGAGCCATCGATGAGGAAGCCGTTGGGGTTTTTACCTTTAGCGATGAATGAGGATAAAGCAGTGGCTCATCCAGTTACACTGAAAATGAAACCCGTGTGAAAGCCGTTGGCTTTGGGGAATGAGAACATTAGTCCCAAGATGTGACTGATGATTCCTGTAAATCCATGGTGGGAGGGTTTGAGGTAGCCTGCATGTGGGTCCAGGGAAGGCTGGGCTGCGTCGCGGGCCTGTGTTTGGGGAGAGCGTCTTGGGATTCTGCCATCTTGCAGGCTCTCCTTACCGTCCCTGCCTCTGCTTGGCCTCTGATGATGGGAATGGAGAGAGAGCCTGCACTGTTGCTCACAATTTACGTTTTGACTTTACAAGGTCTGTTTTGGGAGATAGAAAAGGTGCTGGAGCAGAGTGTCCACTTAGATGTGTCTACTGACAACTGGCCCGGTCCCTGGACGGCGGCTCAGGGTGGGGACGATCCGGAGCGGGTCAGGGGTGATGGGGCTCTGCCTGGCGGCTGGTCTTGGTGCCCGCACACAGAAAGGGCTTTTCCGGGCTGACAGGGAAGCACGCTGGTGACACGCAGGCTCGAGGAGAATGCTGACTCTGGTTTGGGTTTTCCCTTTGGTGAATAGTTCAACCCCATCCCCAGGAGCATGGCCTTGGGGTCAGCTGTTCCTTGAATCCTGATCCACTGGTGGGTTTTTGTGAGCTCAGGCCCCTTGTCTTCTCCCTCCTTCACTCTGACAGGGGTCTGGGGCCCTTCTTTGGGGTTGGGGGCTGGTGGGGACGTGGGGGCTGGGGCTGTACCCCCTCATGTGTTTGAGCAGAACGTGATGGTGTTAGGGGTAGCTTTCCCAGAGTTCCTGCCCTGAGTGAACTGCCCCGGAGCCTTGGAGCCCATGCTGAATCTGTGCCCTCCCGTGTCTGCACCCTGAGCCTGGCACCGGGCCTTCCATCCTGCCCTGTCCTTGCTCTGTGCCGCGAGCACGGGAGCTGGGTCTGGGACTGCATCCTGGAGGCATGTTACCGTCCCCCCACCCCCGGCGGAGTCCAGCCCTGGCTCTGCTCCAGGGCTTGCTGGCCTGGGCTCAGGCACCCTCATTTTCTGTCTCACGTCTCAGGGCCCCGGAGTGACTTGCTGTTATTCTAGGACCTGGAGGTTTACAACGGGAGGCATGGCCAGGCCTGGGTCTTGGTCTTGGCGGCAGGGATCCTGCCCTCAGTGCTAGTGTGAGGCCACGTGTCGGAGTCTGCAGGGCCACGTGGTGACAGGAACATGTGGGGCTGGAGTAGGCTGTGTAGCACGTGTGACCGGGGGCGTGCCGGCTTCCCTGCTTGGGCTTTTGGTGCACCAGAAAGGCAGGAATGCCACCCGGCATGGTGGCTGTGGCACGTAGAGGAGGGGGCCTGGCAGGGTGAGGTGCTGTCAGCTGTCCCCAGGCCCCTTCCTTCAAGGTCTCAGTCCCCTCCTGCCCACCCAAGGCTTCCTTACTTGTGCCCGGGCTGCTGGGTTGGTCCATCCACTGTCCCCGAGCGTGGGCTCCTGCGTCTGGCCAACGGGATGGCCTGGTTGTGCTGCCCGGTGTCGCCGCCAACGAGCCTCGTGCTCTCGCCCTTGGCGGGCCTGCTCCCCTGCCGGGGGTCCGGGGCGCGTGCTGGCTGCCCCCTCACCGTCCCCACTTGCCTTCTTGACCCGCCCTTTCCCCGGCAGGCCCCTGTGGCAGCTTGCTCCTCCCTTGCCTGGACAGGGTGTGCTTTCCCGTGGTCGGGCTTCTCCTGAGGCTGCTCTGTTCTGAGGAGTCCTTTGGCCTCCCGGTGCAGGCCGGCAGAATTGTACTGTCCCTTCTGGGGACAGCGCACTGTGACAGCTCTGTGCTGTCCCTCCTTCCCCTTTCGTTATGCTGTGTTTTGGCCACTCGTGTGGCTGTCATCCCGTCGCACGTGTTGCGGGGCCGGCCTCACAAGCGGCAGCTGCTGCGGGGTGGGATGTGGGCTCTGCCGCGGTGGCCGGAGGGAATCGGAAGAGCCGCAGGCCTGCTGGGTGCCCGGCCCCGTCAGAGCGGTCCGCACGGCCCGGGAGGGGGTCGGCGGCTGGGGCTGCGGGCGCCAGCGTGCCCTTCTCCCTGCCGTTTTGTTGGGGACGGTCTGCATGTGGCACAGCTCACCCCGCGCACGCGTGCCGCTCAGTGACTTTGGGAAGCGTCTGCAGTGGTGCGGCTGTCCCCACACATCTCCGGGCACGTCCCTCGCGGCCCTCGGCGGCCCTCGGTGCCACGGCTCTGCCTTCGGCTCCAGAATTCTGCCTCCAGCACGGATCTCGAATGCCGGAATCTCACGGTCTGCGGTCCTCGTGCCTGGTATCGGTTTTCTGCCCATACCTCTGTTTCTGTCACACTTCTGTCCCCTCTTAGGGTTGAGTGGGGTTCCGTGAGGTGTACGCCCCGCGGCGTGTCCACTCACCGGTTGATGGATGCAGGGTCGTTTCCGGCTGCTGCTGTGAACCGTCGTCTGCACACACACACACACACACACACACGCATTTATTTTTGGCGGGCACGGCCTACGTGCTCCAAGGCAGCCGCACCGTTCCGCATCCCAGGGCTGCGTGGGGCCGGCACAGGGCAGGGAGGCCTTCCTTCCGCTGCGGCGTGGGGTGGAGGCTTCTGTGCTCACCATTTGCATTTTCTGGCCTCTGCCTTTAAAAACTAGGTGTCCGCCGACGGTCCTTGGCTGTGAGAGTGGCATTGATGATGGTGTTGTCATGATAACGGTATTTGGCAGACTGTTGACTGTGTCCGTGGGAGACGGCGCCACCTCTCCGGGCCAGGCACACGGGATGCCGGGACCTCCCAAGAGGATGGAAGGCCCCTGGGACGGTGTCCTGCCCTCCAGTGTGGTCATGCAGGCGAAGCGGGAGCGAGGACAGCTGCGTTGGGGCCTCCAGGCCGCCCTTGGCTCCTGGGACTCAACCTCTCTGCCCCACAGCCGGGTGTGGGTGGTGGGCTGGTGCGTGTCTGTGCAGGGCTGGTGCTGAGGCACGGGGTCAAGGGTCAGTCTGGTGGCCTTAGTCTGTAAGAGCTGGGCAGAGGTGGCAGCCACAGCCTCCCCTCCCACTGCGCCTGGACGCGGAGGACACTGCCCCCAGTGAGGGGCAGAGAAGGCCTCTGGCAGGTGAATTCTCTTCTCCCACCTCTGGGTGTGACGGCCCCCCCTGTTTACCTTTATCTCCTGGGTGTCTGGGACCTTTTACAGTCCTGCTGATGTGGGGATGTTATTTACTCCATGGTGCACCCAGCTGGTCAGCAAGGACTCTCTCAGGTGGACAACTTCAGTGAATTGGTGGCTGTGTTCCCGAAGTTGCCCCAGAATGCTTGCCCGTGGGAGGGTCCTGGCCGTCCTCGGGTGAGGGCACATCCTGTGCTTGGGGCCCCGTGGCCTGCCTGGAAGGGGGCTGTACCGGGGTCCATCTGGATCAGGGGCTTTCTTTTGCCACATTCCTCCTTAGTCCTGGGATTCTGCCAGACGTCCACAGAGCAGATGAGGATGGGAAGCATGACCCAGCTGTGAGCACGTAGGCTTTTGTGCACCTGTCGGTGGGTACCTGCTGGCTCCGGAAGACAATCCGGTGCAGAGTTGGGCTGGGGGGAGCTCTGACTTGCTGGGTGAACCTGCTCATACGGAGCTGAGATCTGGGTTGGATCAGTGCTTTTAAAATTCTGGTGAGAAAAAAAAAGGGGGGGCGCCTGGGTGGCTCAGTCGTTAGGCGTCTGCCTTCGGTTCGGGTCATGGTCCCAGGGTCCTGGGATCGAGCCCCGCATCGGGCTCCCTGCTCCAAGGGCAGCCTGCTTCTCCCTCTCCCACTCCCCTTGCTTGTGTTCCCTCTCTCGCTGTGTCTCTCTGTTAAATAAATAAATAAAATCTTTAAAAAAAAAAAAAAAAGTAAAACCCTGGTGAGGCCTCGTTGTGCAGAGCCGGTGGGAGCCTTGGCACTGAGAGGCGCCCATGGAGGAGTTGAACGGACCAAGTCACCCGTCCCAGTTTGCCTTTGCGTGCCTTCTACGTGCTCTCAGAGTCCTGTACCAGTTCTGGGCCCCAGGCTTCCTTGGGGTGCATCGGTGGGCACCTCCTCTGTCCAGCTCAGCTAATAGCTGCCCGGCACCTGCGTGCAGAGCATGCTCTTTGCTGAATTGTAATTCGGGGAGATTTGGGGTTTATGTTAAGATGGAGTCATTCTGTTAAGAACGACAGACGAATTTGTGGGGACGCATGTTTTGCTTTTTTCTCCATCACTTACGGTTTTTCAGATCTTTTGCAACTTCCTGTTTTTGCTGTAACGCCATCACCGCCCTCCGCGCTGCCCCGAGCAGCTCGCGCCGTGCACCTCGTCCAGGTGGGAGGCGGGAGGCCAGGCTGCTGGGAGGGGGTCGTGCTGATTGATGCCGCCAGCAGAGTGTGGGTGAGTGGCAGGAATTGACCAGCCAGGGGAACCAGCGCAGGGCCCCAGTGGCCGATTCGGGGACTGTCCAGGACGGCTGCCAGGGCCAGGCGGGGTCTCGCCTAAGTTTCTGAAGCCCTCAGGGCCCTGTCCTCCCTGCTGCAACCCAGGCACGCTTGGTGCTGCTGGAGAGGAGTCTGGGGCAGGAGGCCTGAGCTCCAGGTTGTGGGTGGTCCTGCTGTGCTGCTCGGGTTCAGCCTCCGCTGCGCTTGCAGGCTTGTGGCCACGAGGGCCCAGAGCTCATTTTTACCGGCTGTTCACAGCGTGGTTCCAGCGTCTGTAGGCTCAGTGAGTGCCTCCTCAGGCCTGGGCCCTTGTCCAGGGGCCGGAGCCTTGGCAGGGAGCACCGGGGAGCACCCCCGGACTCCCCACACCAGTTGCTCCCAGCAGCATGCTCGTCCTGCCCACCTCTGTGGGCAGTTCCTTGAATTGGCTGGGGACGGCAGCTGGGCGCTGGGCGCTGGAGCATCTGCAGGGCCCCTGGGGGCCGTCCCTGAGGCCCCTCCCGTGCTGCCTCCCCCGCCCCCATTCCCACGCCCACCTTACCAGCTCTCTTCTGAGACGTGAGGGATGCAGGATGAAGCCCAGAGAGCTGTGGGGTAGCAGGTGAGCACGGACAGAGAAGGGAGGGTCCTCTGGCTGAGGTGAGGAGGCTGGAGGGGGCCTGTGAGTTGGGGGAGGAGCGTTTCAGGACAGGTGTGCTGGGGTTTGGGGGGCAGGGCCCCAGGGGCCAGCAGGCAGGAGCTGGGGTTCCTTGTCTAAGGCACCGTTGCACGTGGTCAGGGCCTCACCCCCTGAGGCAGGGGTTCCTGCTCACGTCTTACTGGGATGATGCACAGCCTGCCTTCAGGGCAGAGGGGCCTTACCCTGGGGCAGCCTGGCTCATGGCTCACGCTCTGGGCCCCAGCTGCCCCAGCTGCCCGGTGTGTCAGGAGATGGACTTGAGGGTGTCTTAGGATGCCCAGAGAAGCCCTGGGCCCAGAGACCACGGACAGCCTCTTGGGTAAGTGGCCAGGGCCAGGACCTGAACTCTTTGGGCCACGGGAGCCAACTGGAGAGTAAGGAAGAGGTGGCCTCTGGGGCCACTGTAGGGCAGGAGCAGAGGCAGGAAATGGGGAGCCGGGCCTGTTTGGGAAGCCACGTGGCTCACGTGGGCGGTGTGGTCAGCATGGCCTGGTGTGGCCAGTGAGTAGCGGAAACCAGGCACTGTGGGCCGAGGTGGCGTGGGGCTGATTGTGCTTGAGCCCCTGTTCCTTCAGTGCACAGGGGACTGTAGCTAATGAGCCTGGCTCCGCGGCCCAGTGGGAAGACGCGGTGAGGTGTGGGTGCCACTGCTTTGGCCCCACCGTCATCCCCCATGGCCTGGCCTTGAAGATGGATGGTGAGCTCCTTCTTCGTGCTTGCTGGGGCCCCTGGGGCTGCCTGTGTCCTGTCCGCATTTTCACTGCTGATAAGTGAGTCGGTCCGTAAGGGGACGAAGGGGGTGCTCGGGGCCGGGCTGGGAGCGTGAGGAGCTCCGAGTAGCCCAGGGAAATGCAGTGGAGACGGTCAGGGCCCTGGAAGGTGAGCCCCTCAAGGATGGGGTCCATCGCAGACGCTTCCCAAGGAGCCAGGGAGGACAGGTGGAGAGGCACTGATGGGCGTGCTTCCCACGTCTGTTTTCAGTGTCAGAAAATTGTACCAGGGACTCAGGGATGCATCCTAGATTCTGGGAGAAAATTGATGTCTGTGAGCCTTAATAACCTGGATAGCTTTAGTTTTCTGTAATGAAAAAATCAGGCAGAGTGACCCAGAAAGCTTCCTGCAATGCTTTGTCCGTATCCTGCGTGCCATTCTGAATTGTCTTAAACGCCAGCAGCACAGACCGTGGAATGATTTCAGTGTTTTGTGGTAATTGCTGCATTAGGAATCTCCACCATGGATGAGAGGCAGAGTTCTTTTTTTTTTAAGATTTTATTTATTTATTTTATTTATTTATTTGGCAGAGAGGGAGGGAGAGCACAGGCAGTGGGAGCGGCAGAGGGAGAGGGAGAAACAGGCCCCCTGTCGAGCAGGGAGCCCGATGCGGGGCTCCATCCCAGGACCCTGGGACCATGACCTGAGCCGAAGGCAGACACTTAACCGACTGAGCCACCCAGACGCCCATGGGCGAGAGACAAAGTTTTACTGTTTTGGAAGAGTAGAGGTACGCTTTCCCGCTGGGAATTCACTCGGCCCCAGCAGTGTGTTGCTTTCCATGGAGAAAGTCCAGTTCCCAGGTTGGGGGAGCCAGCTGGGGGTCTGTGAGTGTCCGCGATGTCCGCAGGGCTACCAGGTCTGGGCAGGTGTGCTGGGGTGCCGGGCAGGGGCAGAGGGAGCCCGGGCCGCTCCACCTTGTCACACGTAGGCCAACCTCCTCCCCTGTGCCGACATCACAAAACACATCGGTCTTCCCCCAGCACGCTCGTGGTCGGCGTCCCACTGCTCCCGAGATGCCACGCTCAGAGCCAGGCCTTGGGCAGCCTTGGCCCAGGCACTGGGACTCACTGATGGAATGAGTCTCTGCTTCTGGTTGGGTGGCAGGTGAATGTGCGCAGAGCCATGTGGGCTTGGGGCCATGGGGTCACTCGTGGCAGCATATCCCTCCCCAGCGAAGCTCTGGCTGTGGGTGTCCCCGGGGTCGTGGAATCCCCATAAGCTCCATGGTTGGGATGAGGGACCCGATGTGCAGACATCGAGGAAATAGCCATTTGTACATTTTGTGGAGGGCCAAGTAGGCTTTTCTCGCCTCTTGTCTGAGTTGGTGTGACTGTGAGGGGAGAGAGTCATTGGGGCACAAGTCCCCTTGCTTCTCCCTGAGCCCGCTGAGCGGAGCTCCTGCCATCTCATGGACCCTGGTTGCAAGTCGGCAAGGTGCCGCCGAGTGTCAGGAGAAGTACCGTGGCCTCAGAGGAGGGATCGCGTAACGCATGTGGGCAGTGTGTCCTGGCCTTTGTACCCAGAGGGCAGGTGGTGGACAGGCAGCTCCCGCTGGTCTTCCCTTAGGGCCAGACTTCCACGGGTCTTGGCGCCGCCGACGGCAGCCATGCGTTGCGAGAGCGCCCCGCAGTGGAGAGTGAGTCACTCCACTGGGAGGTGTGCGTTGGCTGCGTTAATTATGGTGCTTGTTACTTGCAAATGGAGACAGAATTCACATACCCCGAGACTCACTCTTTCAGTGTGTATAGTTCAGTGTTTATAGGCATTCACAAGGGTCACATGATTCTAGAACATTTTCTTCACCCCTGAAAGAAACCTGGCACCCATCAGCAGTCACCACATCCCGGCAACTGCTTACTTATCTTTCTGTGTCTATGAATTTGCCTGTTCTGGAGGTTTTCTAGAAATGGAATCAGACAGTACGTGTCGTTTTTCGTCCAGCTTCAAGGCTTGTCCGCGCGGTGGCATGCGTCAGAGCTCCATTCCTTCTGAGGACTGGATGCTGTTCCTTTGTGGGGCTGGACCGCGTTTTATCCACTCATCCGCTGATGGACACTTGGCGATTATTAGCAGTGCTCCTGGGAACATTGGTGTGAACGTATGCTGTTAATTCCCTCGGGCACATACCTAGGAGTAGATGCTGGGTCATACGGTAACTGTGAGTTTAACTTTCCGAGGAGCCACAACACTGTCTTCCAGAGCAGCTGCTTCCCCTCATTTTGCGTCCCCACCAGCTGCGCACGAGGGCTCCACTTTCTCCATGTCTCAAAACATGTGGTCCATCTTTTTGATTCTGACTTCCCAGTGGGTGTGAAGTGGTTTTGATTGGCGTGGCCTGATGACTAACGTTGCATGTCTGTCCGTGCGCTTACTGGGTATCTGTGGTCTACTTTGGAGAAATGTTCATTCACATCCCTTGCCCACTAAAAAAAATTTTTTTTAAATTGTTGAGTTTTTCTTGATGTATTCTGGGTCCTAGGTTCTTATCAGATACGTGGTCTGCAGATACTTTCTCCCAGTCACTGCATTGTCTTCTCACATTTCTGCTAGCATCCTTTGACACACAGACATCTCAAACTGATGAAGTCCGGTCTCTCCGTCTTTGGTTTCTTGTGCTTTAGGTGTTGTCTCAGAAACCGCTGCCCGATCCACGGTCCCCGAGGCTTACCCCGACCTCTTCTCCTAAGATCGTCGTTTCAGCTCTTGTGTTTGGGTCTTTCATCTGTGTTGACATATTTTATATGTAGTGTGAGTTAGGAGTTCTTCTCTGTCCTTTTGCCTGTGGATACTTAGTTGTCCCAGCACCGTTTGTTGAAAAGACTATTTTCTGCCACTGAATTGTCTTGGCACCCTTGTTGAAAATTAATTGACCGTAAAGATACAGACTTCTCTCGGCTCTGTTCCCTTGATCTGCGTGCGTGCCCTTGTGCCGGGACCATACTGTGTTGATGGTGGTAGCTTTGTCGCAAGTTTTGGAGTCAGGAAGCGTGAGTCGTCCACGTGGTTGTTATTGGTTGCTCTGGGTGGCTTTCACTTCCACGTGAATTCTGGGATGAGCCTGTCCTTTTCCACAAAGGCTGGAGTTTTGATAGGGATGGCACTGAATCTGTAGTTTGCCATTTAACACTGCATCTTCAATCCGTGCCCGAAGGAGAGCCGTCTGTTTATTTAGGGCCTCTTTGGTTTCTTTCAGTAATGTTCTATAGGTTTCAGTGCAAGTCCTGCACTTGTTTTTTGTTTTGTTTAATTTATCCCCAATCTTTCTGCTGGTCTGTTTGGACTTTCTCTTTCTTGGGAGTTTGGTTCTTGACAGTTTGTGTCTTTTTAGAAATGTGTCTTTCGTGTAGGTTATCCCGTTGGTTGGCTTACGGCCGCTGGTCCTCTGCTTTTGCTGTCCTTTCAGTTTCTGTCAGGTCGGCAGTAATGTTCTTTCCGTCCCACTTATAGCAGTTTGAGTCTTCTGTGTGTTTGTCAGTCTAGCTAAAGATTTGTCAATTCTGTTGACTTTTTTCAAAGGACCAACTTTTTGGTTTCATTGATTTTTCTCTGTTTTCTGTTCTCAGTGTTGGCTGCGTTTAGAATTAAATCCCACAGAAACCTTTTTTGAAGATCACGTTGCTGGTGATAGAATCTGGTTCTTTGCCTTCTACCTTGTCTGTTTCTGGTTGACACCGAGCCTTTCTCCTGCTTTTTCCTGAGCAGAGACAGCATTTCTGAAGCAGGCCACCATGGCCTTCTGAGTCACCTGTTCTGGGCACCCAGGTGCTGGCCCTGATTTTAGGTCCCCTCTCCATACAACCAAGCTTCGGGACAGCCTTCCCCTGCGTGCCAGAGAGGTGGTCCTTACAGCAGATCGGTTGACTTTGTTGCTTGAATAAATGCCTCCTGCCAGATGCCCCTCTGAGCACTCTGACATCTCTAGGCACTGGTCCGCAGCTCCGAGAGCCAGAGGGATGTGGCCACCAGCACCCTGGAGCTGTGGTTCCTGTCGCAGACGTCAGCGGCTCCCGTGGGCTCCCTCCTGTCCGAGCACTTCTGACTGACAGAAGGAAGACGCAGCAAGGACTTAGACTAGTCTTAGACTAGAAGTGGGGCTGGGGAGAGATGCCCTTCAAGACCTGTCCATTTGGCCTCAGGGATGAAGGGTGCATTCCAGGGGGTGACACAGTCCTTACCGAACCAGGGCCTTGGTGAGCCCTGCCCTCGGGGATATTTCAGTTTGGTGTGGAAATGACGGCGAGATTATCGCTGTATCTTACTTGTCAGCCTCAGCACTCTAGTTAGAGTAGACAGCTCCCCTTGCTAGTTGAAGCAGAAAAGGAGGTTTTAAAAAGAGGTGGCTTCTGGGAGCCTGGGTGGCTCAGTCAGTTAAGCGTCTGTTGATTTCAGTTCAGGTCATGATCTCAGGGTCATGAGATCGAGCCCCACATCGGGCTCTGGGCTCGGCCAGGAGACTGCTTGGGATTCTCTCCCTCTGCCTTCCCCTGGCTCTTGTGCATTCTCTCTCTCCCTCTCAAATAAATAAATAAATCTTTAAAAAAAACCCAGGTGGCCCCTGGGAAGGGCCAGGAGTCAGGCTTGGTGGACCCAGGGAAGGGGTGGCTGCGTGCATCCACGCCTCAGGGGCCCTCACGGCCGTTGGGCAGAGGACCCGCCCGGCAGCTTCGACAGCGTCTCTCCGCTGCCCCTGCCCCTGCCAAGAAGGGTACCTGGACGGCCTGCTGCTGTCCCTGGTGTCCAGGGCTCCGCCATGTGGGTGGGCCGGGACCGGAGCCCAGGCAACTCGCAGCAGCAGGACAAGGGTGACATGGGTCCTGCTGCTGGGACGCCGTGCTGGGAGGAGCCGCGAGGCACCACACCCAGCCCTTGTCCTTGGGCGTGAGTCTGCCCCCTCCCCCCCGGCCAAGGGTTTCCAGTTGGAGGCTTTGTTTTCAAGATTTTATTTATTTATTTGTTTGTTTGTTTGTTTGCGAGAGAGCGAGAGAGCACATGAGCCCAGAGGGAGAGGGAGAAGCAGGAATAAGGAGCCCAATGAGGGACTCGATCCCAGGACCCTGAGACCATGACCTGAGCTTAAGGCAGACGCTTCACTGACTGAGCTACCCAGGCGCCCCCGGTTTTTGAAGTGCGCCTGTTTTAAGTCTGGCAACTGTAAAGGACGATCCTAGTTCTGCTTAAAGTATACTCTTCTCACAGCTTGCCGTTAGCAGTCTGAAAACAGACGTTCAATCTGAAATGTAAGAAAAAGAACAAGAGTGTGAAGACTGGTTTCGGTGGCTTGGGCGAGACGAAGCGTGCGTTACCAGTGTGGCGTCTGGGCCGGGCCAGGCATCCGGAGGGAGGCCCACCTCCTCTACCGCCACCGTGTTTGCCGTGGGTTTGCGATGGAACGCAGCATTGTTGTGTCTTCCTGAGGTTTTTAAAAGTGGCATTTGCTAGAATTTTTATAGCTCCAAGGTGGACACCACATGAGAGTGAGTGTGTGTCTGGGTGTGTCCGTGTGGAACACGTCCATGTGTACATATGTGTTTTAATAGAAACTACTTTCCCACTGTTGCTCTTCAGTATACAGTTGACCTGTGAACAACCCCGGGGCGAGGGGCATGAGCCCCACACAGTCAGGCTTCTGACCGTAGTAACTTTGGACTCCCCCAAACTTAACGCCAACAGCGTACTGTGGTTGGAAGCCTTACCAGTGACGTCGTCGGCTGACCCGTGTTCGGTATGGCATGTGTCGTGTACTGTGTTCCGGCGGTGAATCAAGCCAGGGAGAGACAGTGTTACCAAGGCAGTGGTGAGAAGGAGAGAACACACGTGGGATACTGCACTGTACTTATCAGAAGAACCCCGTGCGCACCTGGGCCTGTGAGTTCAAACCCGTGTCGCTCACAGGTCAGCGTGCATCGGTTCAAACACTTCTCGCTCCGTAGAGTGACAGACTCTGAGTTTCTTTTTAGGGTCAGGAAGGACACAGAGCATCATGCTGATTGTAAAGGGGCATGTGTGGCTTCCGTGGGCCCAGACGGTGGCAAGTGTTAGCTTCTCACCTCGGGTCCCCCACTTTGAGTCTGCACCCCAGGAAGGAGCAGACCTGGGGGGGAGGGGACAAGACCTGGGACTTGTTCTCACAGGTAGTGGCCCAGAAGGACAAGGGGTGGCCCCCAGCTCCCGGGCTGCGGGCGCGGAGGCCCTGCCATGTCGGCGGTCTGTGTCTTGAGGAGCACACCGTCTTCCAGCAGGAGCCGTAGCTGCTCCCTGGGGGCCCCGCTTTTTCTGTTTCTGGGCTTGTCCCAGAGGCTGCCACAGAGCTTGGCTCCCATGCCCATCTCCCCTGCTCCTCCGCACCCTGTCTGTGCCCTCCTGCTTGCATGCCAGAAGACCTTCCCACGTGGCCCCCCGAGTCTCCCCAGCCTGTCCCCACCAAAGGCACCCCTGACCATAAGTGCTTCCGTGCTCAGAAGCCTCACCTTGCCTGTTGGGGATCCCGTGCTCACCGGGGGGCTGTGGAAAAGGGCACATGTGCTGCTGGCCGGGTGAGTCGACTGCCTGCCCCCCAGACAAAGGGCATTGATACCCGTGGACATGGGAGGGGTCACGGGGCGGTGTCCCCGCGGAGGGAGGGCAGCCATGCCACTGCGGGCTGACCTTGGGCCTCTCTTCCCACACTTCACTCAGCTGGGAGAGCCCTGGCCTGTGGGCTGGGCCTTGTGGGGCCAGTGCCCCGGTATCTGGGGGTGGCTGGCTGGTGGGCTCAGGAGCCAGCTGGGGAGCCCTCAGGGGTTTTCCCAGAGACGTGCCCGGGGAGCTCCGGGGAGAGGGAGGAGTAGTTTTGCCCAGGATTGTGAGGTTGGGAGCTTTGACTTTTGAGGGGGATGTGAGATGTGATGTCAGCACGTGGCAGAAACGAACTTGCACTCGTGGATGTGGCCAGCTGTCACGTCCACGGACCAGCTCTCACTGCGTGGACATCCGTGGACTTCACTCGCACGTCTGGGGACCAGCTCTCACATCCGCGTTGTCTGCACCCCAGCCCTCATATTCCCAGTGTGCATCCTCGATGCCCAGAGCACTGGTGGGGGGCGGGGCCGGGTGTCATGCCTCACGTTTGCCACATGTCCAGGCCGGGCAGGATGGTCGGGCTGGTTTGGGGGCCTCGGCTGCCATCTTTCCCATCAGGATTGCTGATGCCACAGGGTCAGTTGGCTGGTTTGGGGATGTGGGAACTTGAGAGTGACTCTTGGCTCTGCTTGCTGGTCACGGCTGTTTTTTTCTTTAGAGAACAAAATGCAGATTCGAATGTTTTGCATCTCCATTTCTAAGTTCAGCATGCAGAGCTCCCCATCTCCCATGGGAGTCCTGCTGACCTCGGGCCAGTGGACTGTCCCCTCTGCCTCCTGAGCGTGGCCTCAGCCCAGTGGCCAGTCTGCCCCTCCCCACCCTGACCCCGCGTCTTGTTCCTCATCCCCTTCTCCTGAAGGCTGGTTCCTGGGGAGATGGGAGGGAAGGCATGTGGAGCAGTACCTGGGGCTGCTCTCCTGCAAGCTGACCCCGTCCTGACCTCCTCACAAGCTCCGGCTGGACTGTCCCCCCGCCTCTGGAGGCACCTCGCCAGCCCGCACTGGAGGTCTTGGTCCAGCAGCATGCAGCCCATGCCGTACCCGCGACTCCTGCAGGTAGGAGCTGACGGCCTGCGGTCTGCGGCTCTTACCCCAGAGCCAGCTTCTTACCGGAGCGCTCCAGAGCCATGCCTGGGACCCTGGGCCACCGGGGCCACCGTCTGAGGTAGTCAGGTGGGTCCTCTTCTTCCTGGCACCTACCGAGATGCAGGGTCCCTCTGTGTCTGTGGCTCCCCTCCCAGGACAGCGTGTGACCTGGTGTCAGTCTCTGCTCGCCCAGTGTGTCCCTTGCAGAAGGGAAGCCCTGTGAAGGCACGGCTGGCCATGCATGGCCTGCCCCCCGCCTCGCTGTCCCAGGAGCTCGCAGGAAAACCACGGGACCAGGAGCCTGGGACACGTCTTGGAGTTCAGCTCTTAGGAGGGAAGGCCTTGGAGGTTGGCCGTGTCACACCTCTGTCTTGTCCTCTGTCCGTGAGAAGAGAAGCCGAGTCAGAGCTGGCAGACGGCAGGTCAGGGACTGCTGGATTGTCGCTGACTTCTCGCTGCTGTGGGGGGAGTAGCAGGGGGCTTGAGGCCTGACTCTGGAAAGTGATGTAGGAAAGATGTTAGTGTTCAAAGCCGACAGCCAAGAAAGAATTCTTGAGATGTGTTTGGTGCAAAAAGGTGGTTTTATTAAAGCACGGGGACGGGACCGGGGGACAGAAAGAGCTGCGCTGGGGTCATGAGGAGTGGCCCGTTATATACTCTCAAGTTGGGAGGGGGTTAGGGAGAGCGTAACTCTCTAAGGAATTTTGGAAGCAAGGTTTCCAGGACCTTGAGGAGGCTAGCTGTTGTTGGGAAAAGGTCATTTATTACCGTCTAATAAAACCTGAGTCGTGAGACCCTTCAGATGTATATCAGTGGGCCGTATGCTTTGGGGATGATTGCCAACATGTATCTTGGGGGGTTTAGGGATAAAGGAAGCTTCCAAAGGAATTTTTATATGTTAAAGTAGACTCACAGGATCCTGGGGTGGTTGGGATAATGTTAAGCTAAGATTGCCTTTGGCCCTTAGCGGAGTATTAACATCGAGGCAGCTGAGCCCCTGGGGGATGTCACTCTTCCTGTTTCAAGGACCTGTCAGTGGGCTGTAGGGAGTGAGGACATTTAATTTTTCTTCCGCCTTTGTTTCCCACATCAGGAAGCACATGTGAGGACCACTTTCTGAGAAGCTGGGATGGAGGAAGGTCCTGGCAGAGAGCTGTTGGTCATGCCTGCTCTCTCCCCCACTCTCCTTCACTGCACACTTCTTGGCCCATGGGCCCCAGATGGCCTGCTTGGCAGTCTGTCTTCGGGGTACTGGTTCCTACCTGATGGACCCATGTAGGGTGCCCCAGGGCTTCTTATTTCTATGTGGCGCGGGCCCTAGCTCAGCCGGGGCTCACCTTGTCCTCAGTCCCACACTGCCCTCTGCCCGTACCCACTGAGATGAAGCAGAACCTTCTGGAATGTTTTCAAAGGAGCAGTCGTCAGACTTGAACAGTACGTAGTTCTTGAAGCTATCTGTGTGTTGTAAATACGTGGTGCTGGCCACACTGAACTGGGACCCCTTCTAAGTGGGGACACAAGTCTGCGGTCTGGTGTGCTCACGTTTGGAGACAGTCAGCTGGACTCAATCCAGAGTCACAAAAGTGGTGGGAGCCGCCCCACTGCAGGGGTCTGCCAGGGGAGGGGGAGCCACGTGAGGGCTTGGGGAGAATAGAGGAACCACAAGAGGGGAGGACAGGAGGTGCAAGGAGGGGGCCGGAGGGGATGCGGGTCAGGATGGACTGTGTTGGGGGCGGGCCTGCAGGGTGCACGGTGCCTGAGCGTGAGGGAGGTCATTCAGGCCATGGCGGGGAGTGACCGGGCTGCCAGCACGGCAGGGTGATGGCTCCTTTGCATCCCAGATGTGGGGAGGGGGCTTTGGAAGGTAGACCAGGGCACCCTTGTTCTCAGGGCTGGGTATGGGGGATGTGCCGATTCCAGGACATTGTGCCATGAGGAGGGGGAGTGGGTGCAAATGATCATGGGAACCTTGTCCTTTTGTTTTCTGTATGTTTTTCTATTTAAAACTTTCACCAGACCCTCACGTTGGGTTAAGAGTGCTGAATTTGGGAATTGGGGCAGACTGGAAAGCAGCTTGATGTTTGGTTCAGAGTCTAGGCTGTGAAGCTGGAGGGTGCTGGGAACAGCCCCCCCAGCACTGGGGGGTGGTGGTGGGTGGCCCAGACCCAGCTGCAGGCCCCCCAGCACTGGGGGTGGTGGTGCGGGGCGGCCCAGACCCAGCTGCAGCCCCCCCAGCACTGGGGGGGGTGGGGGGCGGCCCAGACCCAGCTGCAGTCCCCCCAGCACTGGGGGGGTGGTGGGGGCGGCCCAGACCCAGCTGCAGCCCCCCCAGCACTGGGGGGATTGTGGTGGGGGCGGCCCAGACCCAGCTGCAGCCCCCCCAGCACTGGGGGGTGGTGGGAGGCGGCTGAGGGTCACACCCGGTGCAGAGCATGTGCGCAGCCCACCCATCTGGCTCTGGCTTTTCTTGCGGGCTTAGGCGGCCCCTGGAGAGCGGTCCGGTGCGGAGCCTGTGTGGCTGTGAGTGATTCTGCGTCCACCGGTGCCGTCCCAGCCCTTTCCAGGATGACTGCGTGGCTCCCGGTGAGTACGTGGCTGTGCATTCGCCGCGCGGAGGTGGAGCGCAAGCACGTTCGTGTTGGCGAGTTTTACAGCCGTGGCAGTGTTCTGTGTTGTAGTGAGTGCGGAACGTACGCGGGGTCGGACAAGCACGAGAACGTATCCGCGTGTTTGCAAAGATCATAATTACGGGTTGCTGTACCAAATAACTTAAAAACCAAAGCAGTTCTTTTCTCAGGACTGCTATTGAAAAGTGAAGTGTTGAGTGGGCGTCCCACAGGATAAAACCAACAGAAAAACGAGGGGAAAGCAGGGAAAACAGTGTCTGAATTCTCCGTGACACACGGATGGCTTTGTCGGGTGTCCTGTGTTTGCTGCTGAGGCAGAACTAGTAGGGGTTTTTATAGCTGGTATTTATTACTCTGTGTTTGGGGCCAGTTGTCTGGGAGATACTTGCATGGGGAGGCAGGCTCCATCCCCACCCTCCGCCGATGTCCTGAGGCCGGGCAAGGGGACCTGCCGCTGTGGGCCAGCAGGCCAGCAGCCCGTCCGCCACCACTGGCCTTCGCGTCCTGGCCTCCCGGCTTGGTGGCTGGAGTCTCCTCTCGCATCTCCTTGCTTCTGACTTCGCCCCACTTGTCGCTGTCCTCTCGGCGTAGTTGGAAGGTGGGGAGGCTTCTGGGAGTGTGGCCGCATCCTCCCGGGAAGACTGCAGTGGGGCCTTGAAGTAGCAGGCCACTGGGGAATGCGGTTTGTCCCAAATGCCCCAGGGCTTCCTCCTGGGCCCAGATCCGCCACTGCATGTTGTGAAGTGTTGGACGTGTCTGAGGCTGTGACCCCGTCTCCATGGGTGTGCGACCCAGGGTTTCCATGGTGGCCGCGGCCACGCCCAGCATGTTTGCTCCCACCTGAGCCAGGGGCTGTGAAAATAGTCCTCATAATGCAGACCCGGATCCAAACGCTTAGTCTTACTTGGAGGAGAGTGTGTATCTCAGGAGTGTTTTTTGTTTTTTTTTTAAAGATTTTTTTAAAAATTTATTTGACAGAGAGAGACACAGCGAGAGAGGGAACACAAGCAGGGGGAGTGGGAGAGGGAGACGCAGGCTTCCCGCTGAGCAGGGAGCCCGATGCGGGGCTCGATCCCAGGACCCTGGGATCATGACCCGAGCCGAAGGCAGACGCTTAACGACTGAGCCACCCAGGCGCCCTCAGGAATGTTTTTTAAGTGGCCGAGAACTTAAGGTTAAAAATAAATAAATAAATAGTCGGATGAAGGCAATGGAGAAATGTCCGTGTGATTCTGGGTCGTGTTTAGCGTGCCTGGCGGTGCTGGGACCCTCCGTGTGCTCTGCGAGTTGTGGTCTTTAAGATGGCTACATTTGGCTGCGTCTGGGGCTTCCTCGCTCATGTGGCACGTGTTCACAGAGCGCCTGCTCTGTGCCTGCCCCATGCTGGACGTGGGCACTCTGCCTCTGGGCTCTGAGCTGTGCTGGGAGGAGCCAGCTGCATAAGCCTGATGTGAGCCTCATGGAGATGGGCGCTGGCCGCTGCTGACCCAGAGATGGGGCCGCTCCCCTGGGAGCCCCCCTGCGGGCGCCCCCCTTGCGGAGAGCTCATCTGCCGGGCGCAGTAGAGACAGCAGTGAGCCGTTTCCACAGTGCTGCTTTACAGCTTCTGTGCTGAGCAGAAACGTCACTGCTTGTCTTATAGAGCGTTTTTGAAGGGGTGCACATTGGAAAATTTATTGTAATTCCAAACCTAAACCACTTAAGAAATAAGCCAAAGACTCTCCAAAGCACTTTCCATCCTTCACGTTTAACCCACAAACGAGGACGTGCAGCCTGCGACGTGGACGACACATACGACACTTGGGGCTGTAGTCGGTGCAATCACAGCCTCCCGGTGGCTCTGGATCAAGAGCTGGAGCAGGAGGCTGGGGCCAGAGCGTCCCTCTGGGGCCCTGGTGCAGCCCCTTGTCCATGTGCACACGTATGTGGGTGGTCCCTCCTCTTTCAGTCTCTGAACTGAGGCTCTGTCCTAGAGAAGACCCTCGCGGGGTGACAGACCGGGGGCTGTGGAACGCGGGGAGGGGCAGTGAGGCCTCAGCAGCCTGGCTTGGCCTTGGGCTCGTGCCGCAGGACTGGCCTCAGGGCGCGCCTGTCAGCTGGCCACCCGCAGTGCACTCCCTGGTTCTCCAGGGAAACCTATCAAAGTTCAATCTGCTTTGAAACATTGATTTGTTTGTGTTCAAATAATTTTGAAAAAATTAACAAAATGGATAAATTTCTAGCAAAATATTCACAAGTACACTGAGGAAGAGAGAGAAAGTTCGATTGGCCGGTTATTAGAGGAGAAAAGAGTGATGGACTTGTCAAAGCTTCAGCCCCCAGAAGTGCCAGGTGTCAGGGAACGGCCCACGCCAGTCCTGTGTGAACTGTCGCAGCCCCAGGGCAGGTAAGAACGCTTAGGGACCACGGAGCCCACGGAGTCCGCAGCACAGACAGCTGTCTGTACGTGTTCTCAGAAGGGTCCCACGGACCACCCAGCAGCAAACAGAGGCAGTCAAGTGTGTATTCGATGTGTAAGCGTGGTTTTGCATTTGGAAAAATTGGGTCACATAATTCAGCATGTTAGTAAGTTAATAATTTATCAATAGGAAAATATCCCTTTTTGGGTCATCTCTATAGATGCTAGAAATATATTTGATAAAATTCAACATGTCTTGATGAAACAATGGTTACTCTTAATAAAATTGAAACAGGTAAATATTTCCTTAATATTAATTTAAAACATGGAAATAAAACATTTCTGTTAAAGTCAGGAGAAGACAAAGATACTTGACATAAACATGATTATTTTAATTGTTCTAGAAGTTTTAGCTACTGCAATCAGTAGTTAAACAAGAAAAGACTATAAATACTGAAATACTAGAATGGAGAGAATTATTTACAAATGTGGTTATGCGCCTGGGAAAAAGTGGATTTACTGAAAATCTGTGATATGCAATGAAAGCATTTCATGATGGAATTAATACATAAAAGTCAATAGCATTCTTACACATCCAGACAGCAAACGGGAGACATGCCACTTGTGGTGATGGGACACAGGGGCATGGACTTGGGAGCGGTGATCTCTGTGTGAGGACGGTGCTGGAGTCACTGGAGACAATGTGCCTCTTAGGCCCGCAGAGACTTCACTTGTGCAGAGCTGGTAACTTCCGCGCGTCTGCAAAGCTAGCTTTTCTCCTGGGAAGCACGCTGGGTCCGTTGGGATGCTGAGGGTTGCAAGGAGCAGAATTCCTTACTGACGGGCCGTTGTGCAGTCGCACACATAGCAGGAAGTTTGCCGGGCAGGTCTGGGCAGCTCCGTGTGCCATCTGGGGGCCAGCTCCCCCGTCTCCATTCTGCCACCTCCCTGTCCCTCCAGTGAGGGTTGGATGCCACCGTCAGATCCTCATGGCACGGTCTGCAAAAGCAGGAAGGAGGGACACTGGGTAGGGGTGGGAGCACACCCCCCTCAAAATAACCCTCAAAAAAAACCCCCAACAAAACCCATCTACTCATTCGGAAAGGTATCTGCACCCCCCATGTTCCCTGCAGCCTTATTCACAGCAGCCGAGACACCGATGCAAACCCAGTATTGCCCATCGATAGATGAGTGCATAAAGAGAATGTGTATATGTGTACGATGGAATATTACTCAGCCATAAACAAGGAGGAAATCTTTCCATCTATAATAACACAGACAGCTAGAGAGCATTATGCTAAGTGAAACAAGTCAGAGACAAATGCCATATAATTTCACCTACATGTGGAATCTAAACATCAAAACGAATGGACACAACAGAAATGGACTCGGGCACAGAGAACAAACTGGTGGTTGCTGGAGGGCAGGGGGGCTGAGGGGATGCGTGAAACAGGAAGGACCCCCACCCCAACATTTCCTGGGGCGACTTTATTTTTTTAAAGATTTTTATTTGTTTATTTGAGAGAGAGCACAAGCAGGGGGAGGGTCAGAGGGAGAAGCAGACTCCCGGCTGAGCAGGGAGCCCGATGTGGGGCTCGATCCCGGGACTCCAGGATCATGACCTGAGATGCTTCACCGACTGAGCCACCCAAGCGCCCCCCTGAGGCAACTTTCATGCAACTTTTTATAATTTGGGATATTTTATATTTGGGACAATTTTCGAATTACAGCCAGGTGGCAGAGAAGGTGCTGGTGTCCCCGTGCGTCCCTTCAGGTGAGCGTCTCATGGGACCATGGCACCTTTGTCAAAGCTGAGAAATTCCCGTTGGCACAACACCACTGGCTGAGCCACAGAGCGTAATAGGGTTTTTCCAGGTTTCCCCAGCTTTCACACGGATGTGTCTTTTCTGCCCCGGGACCCGGTCCAGGGTACTGCTCGGCATTTGGTCGTCCTGCCTCCTTTGTCCCCTCTGGACCCTGGCAGTTTCTCACTCTTGTTCTTGACACTTTGAGGAGACTGTTGGGTGTTTTGTGGGTGTCCCTCTATTTGGGTTTGTCAGGTGCCTTCTCATGATTAGCCTGGTTATGGGTTTTTGGGAAGAAGATCTAGGAGTTCAAGCAGTGCCCGCCATCTCTCCACTTCCCCTCCCTGCCCTGCAGCTGGGGCCAGTCACTGGGTGCACCCCACCCTTCGGGGGGGCACCTACGTGTGTTGTTTGGATTCTCCTGTAATTCTTCCTGTTCAGTGGACTCGTGGGTGTTCCATTCCCAGGGTGCAGTCCCACCGACTCCATGGGCCCCGGTGTGTAGAGGCTCTGATGACCCCAGGCTTGGCTGCTGGGAGTCCTTCACTCGGCTTACGTGCCCGTCCTGCTGGCTTTTTTGAGCACTTCCTGACTCATCTTGTATTTCTCCTGCCCCCTCCCTGGAGTCAGCAGTTCTCTCAGGAGTCTGGTTCTTTCACTGGAGAGTGGTATTTAGACGGGATCTGGGTGCCTGTGTGCTCATTACCCCTCGAGGGGTCCCACGCAGCTTTCCTGTCAGGGAGGGGATCTTCCCGGCCTCGGCAGGTCTCCCTGGGTTGTGTCTGGGCGGGCTGAGCCTTGTGCCTGCCCTGGCCAGATGTGGAGGAAGGCAGGATGGCTGTGACCCACAAGGCCTGGGTCACGCTGGGTGTGTTCGCAGCCGCAGACACCTGGGCTTTTGCCCCCAGACCATTTGCACTGCTTTGGAGTTTGACAGGCGAGGGAACGTGTGAGTGGCAGCCAGGAGAATTCTGAGAAAGAAGAGCAACGCAGGGGGCTGCTTCGGCAGGGACTCTGGATGGGTCGTAAGGCTGGGGGAGGCAGAGCGGTTTGGAGATGACGCACGGAGCGGTCAGGCGTCAGGCACCAGTCAGTGCTGCGTGGTGCCCTCGAAGTCGCTGAGGTTTTGAAAGTTCTCACCACGCAGAAAAACGTCTGTAACTGGGAGGTGCTGGATGTCCGCTAACCTTACCGTGGCGCTTACGTTACAGACACGTATTGAGTCACGCTGTACAGCGTTTGGTGACAGTTCCGTCGCAGTGAGGCTGGGAAAGAAGAGAGGTTGGTGGGATACGTTAGAAGCATGAGCGAGACACAGAAGCCTTTGAGAGCGTGGCGTGGGACGAAGGTGGTGTTCAGTCAGGGGAGCCCGCCTGCTCGGCGTTGGCGTGGACGCCCTGCCGAAAAATGCAGCCGGATCCCCTCCCCGGCCCCACAGCAGATGGGCTCGGGACGGGTCAGCGTGTCAGCACGGTCCATCAGGCCCAAGCGCGTCTGCTCTAGGACGCGCCGTTATCGTCTGTTCTTCTCAGAAAAGACAGAGAAACCACCATCAGCACAGAGGCAGGGAGCCTTCCGTGGTAAGGCGGGTCCCGGTTTCAGAAATGTGGAAGGTTTCCATGTGAAAACAGAAAAGAAACAGAAACAGTACCACAAGAACTAGAAGAAAAATCTGTCTCCGCACATGCAGACGGTTGCGCGCACACAGGGAATCCGTTGTCACAAGACAGCGGTAACTCCATGTTACAAATACTGGCACGTCCGTTAGACTCGAGACGCGGTTCTGGGCTCTGAGGAGACGCTGCTGAACAACAGAACCGAGCAGCTCTGAGCAGCTCCCCCCGCCCGACCGTGCGGTGACACGGTGCTCCTTCCTGAAGCCCGCATCTCCGCGTGGGACTGGCTGTGGGGGCAGCAGTGCAGGGCCCGTGTGCCAGGGCCCCGCTGACCTGCCAGCTTCATTATAAAGTCCCCGGGTATTTAAATAATGCTGTTCAATTTCCTCTCGATACAGAGTTTATTGAGAAGAGATTTAGCACGAATAATTCTCCTACTTTTTAAATCATCGCACGAGAACTTGGCACTCTGTTACAACATCTGGAAAACAGTGTTTGAAAATTCTGGCTGAAACAGCGGCCGTTCTTCCTAGTGTTCATCTGGGGCCGTCTGTGCAGGATCCAGTTAGGAGTTCGTGCACTTACTTCCCAGGGAAACCATTTTCACAGGCACTGATAGCAAAGTTCTCATACTTCGCCCATGGTTCCGAGCAGCATCGTGAGGTCAGCAAAGTTAGTAACTTGTCTTTAACTGAGTCTTTGAGTTTCCATTCCAAGCAAATTGTTAAGAATCTTCGTGGAACAATGGAAACTTAGTTTTAATAAAGATTGAAATTTTATTGCCAAAAACGTGTAACTTCATTACATATATTTGGCAAGAGTGAGGCGGTAAATATAGATTGCAATGATATGTTATTTGTATTGTTTTGAAATTTTTTTAAATTTAGGACATCAGACCTGTGCCTAGATCTAATTTCACAGAAGACGGCATCAAACTCCGAAACTTGCCACATCTTACTCTGTTAGATTGTCATCACTTCTCTCGGGTTAATAATTAAGTTTTATTTAGAAATGTCTTATTCTGAGGCTGACTTGGGGGATTCACTAGGCATCGCCTCCATGGTGAGCACACATTGGCACAGTGGCTGTGACCCCGCGATGTGGCCACGGCATCCCTTGAGGTGGACGGAGGGTTTTCCTTCCCATTAGCCTACCTTCTGTGCAGCACCCAAGGCCACGGCAAGAGACAGGCGCTCAGGTTTTCTCTCAGGCCCTGACGCCCCCCGCCTGGTGCTGCTGGGAAGAGTCACCTTTGTCCTCCCATGGAACGGCCTTCAGTCTTTCTTCATCTTTGGTATTTGTTTTTAATACTCTGTTACACATTTTTGTGTTTCCGAGTACCAGCATCCTTGCTTCCGTTTCTCCAAGGATTCCGGTGCACTAACGATGGACCCGAGGAGCCTGCTAAACCGTTGGGGAGTGTCAGTAACCGTAGCCTGGGGACACGGTGGTGGTGATTCTGGAGGGGCAGGGCGACTGACTGACCCTGGGTGTTTCCCAGCCATCAGGACAGTGGGAGGCCGACACCCTCCAGCACTGTGCCTGGTACAAGGGGTGTCTGTTGGCCTCACGTCCTCACGTGCAGATGGGAGTCCCTCCTGGGCGCCCTGGGCCATCTCCCGCTGCCGAGGGAGCATGTCAGCATTCCAGCTGCTGTCCTAGCTGGTCTGGCCGAGGAGTGGAGACCAGATACCACCACGTGGGGGACTCAGGCCTGTTCAGGTCAGGCCACGCACCTGCTCAGCCTGCCTGCCGTGGGCTCAGGCCCCGGGAGTGCAGGGAGGCAGTGGGATGAGGTGAGGGAGAGATGGTGAGGGTGGGCAGCAGAGGCTGGGGACCGGGCCACTGCCCAGTGGGTCTGAAGGTGTGCGTGGAGGGGAAGGGAGAGGAGGCCTGCCTGGCCAGCCCCCCATCACTGGCTTTCTGGGTGCTGCCCCCTGACAGCCTGCTGGTGGCCTGTTCCCCACCCACTGCCACCGCGTGTGGTTGTGGTAAGTGGGACTGGCGGTCATGAGACTGTCACCAGTGCGGACCTAAGCAGAGCTGTCAGGGAGCTTAGCTAACTTAGTGAAAAACAGCCGAGTGGTAGTGCATACTTTGAGAACTTTGTGTGTATTGAGCATCTGGTACTCCTAGGAGCCCTGGAGAGCGTGTGCTGTGTCGATCCCATTTCCACGTGGGATCATGTGGACAGTGAGGGGGCTGAGGTTCGAGCCCAGCTCTGGGCTCCGGGTCCTTCCTTACTACTGAGTGTGGGGTTCCGATGGGGCTGGAGCCGCACGTGGTGCGGCCCTCCCTCCATGCTGCTGGGGCTCCCAGAGACGCTTCTCCCTCCCTCTCCAGCTGTGTCCCCCGGGAACTGGGCAGCCCGGGCTGGCAGGGTCATGGGGCTCTGCTGCCCTTTCCTGTGCCTCCCTGCTTAGGAAGGCTGCAAGGCCTGGGGATAGGAGCTCGAGGCAGGATCCCTGGATCCAACGTGGAGTCACAGATGGGAATTTGAAAGCTCTCATCTGACAGCAGAAGTGCCAGTTGAGCAAAGTCAAGCGCAGAGAGCGACGGGACCCATCTGAGGAGCAAGGGCTCTGCAAACCCCCAGGTACGCCGACCCTCGGTACACTGACCCAGGCGCCCCGACCTGGGTGTGCCTCGAGGCTGGAGTCTTCTGATGGAGAGAGTTACTGAAGGGAAAACGCCCTTGGTCCAGGGACGTGTCCATCAGATACTCTAAGTGTCTTTCTCAGCTGGCGAGACCTTTCTGGCATGGGGCCAGGGTGCTGTGGGGTGTCTGCTCACATGTGGACTGAGGTTTTCCCTGCGGTTCATCCGCTTCGTGGAGGAAGCCGAGGTGTTTGGCCCGTGGCAGAGGGCCGCCAGGTGCTGGTTGGTGCTGCGTGAGCAGGGGATGGTGTTAGGGGCACTCAGAACCGCTTGTCTCGAGCCTGCAGGGTCCTGGGGGGGTTGCCTTTTGTTTGCTCTTTGTGGTGTGTCTGGCTCTTACAAAGTATTTCTGATGTGGCTCCTTGTTCTCTGGTCACACAAATAGCTTACGTGCACCTTCCAGCTTTTGTTGGTTGTCCCTGCAGCTGGGATGGACTCAGAGGAAACCGGGCTGTGGGAAGGCCGAGCCCTGCGGGAGCCCAGGCCAACTGCATGCCTGGCCCTCGGCCGTCTGTGTGCTGGGAGCTGGGGTCCAGGTCCTGTGCCCCCGAGGGCCGAATGGTCCAGATGGAGTCATTTCCAGAATGGGAATGAAAGCACCTTTTTGAAGAAACGTCAGCAGAGCTAATTTTGTATATGGCTGCTTTTTGCAGAGACTCAGGTTTATGGAGATGTTGCGGTAGACGTTGTATGAGCCCCGTGAAGATGGTGGTCATCTGTTTCCTGATGTGCCAAGACTAGGGGGTGAGTGAGTGGAGGCTTAGGGAGGCTGTCTTTCCCCCTTATTTTACTTAAGGGGCCCATGAAAGGGACTGTACGGGGGCTTCTGGGCAATGCTACCCAAAGCTCTGGGGAAGGGAACAGCCCTTGTGGACGGGCGCGGGGACACAAAGTAGGTGGGACACTGATTTTCTGGGGCCAGAAGCCTTACCGCTGAACGGAAAATAGGAAGTGTGTGTGCTTCCAGGGCCTACCCCTACCGTCAGGCGTTCAGGGGCCGCGGACAGGGGCCGACATTGTCTGCAGCATGACAGGAACTCCTTGGAGCATGTGAGTGGGAGTGCTTCCGTACCCTGGAATTTTAAAAGCCCCTTAGACACGTTTAATGCTGACTTTGGGACCACGAAGTGGAGGGTAAGGTCCTGGCAGAGGTAGGGTTCCAGGCTCCCGGCCGGCTGTTTGGATTCTTCTGCACGTCATATAAATACTTGTGCTCTTCTCTAGCGGTCTGCTGTTTGCACGTCTGTGAGGGGTGCCCGGACCCCCCCCGACGGTGGCGTTAGGACAACACCCGCGTTCCACCTGAATGTTGGTACTTTTTACCCGACATGTGCATGGCCCAGGACCTAACAGTGCGGTGGCCTCGTCCCAGGTCAGGTTCCCACCCCCGCCAGCTCACTCTGCTCAAAGTGGGTGGGGGAGGGGTCCCACAGCCGGGGCGGCGGTGGAACCCACAGGAAGGAGCATGCCCGGCGGACTGTCGCCCACAGGAGAGCGTCAGTCGGGCTAGAAATTGTAAAATTAGTAACCAACCATCTAACCACACCCACAATCACTTGGAAACCAGTGAAAGGGGAGAAGAGCAGCATCCCCCACTCCCCTAACCAGACCACAAGCACTTGAGTGCATTTACTTCTAGGCTCTTTCCTGGTAGAAATCCGTTTATTTGAAATTCTGTAAGCCATGTTTACATTGGCGAGAAGGAATCAAGCATGAACTTAAACAGTTGGCTCATGGGGCGCCTGTGCTCTTGGCCCCTGGGGCAGCCTTTCCGGCCAGCCTTGCCCATGCCTTGAGCTTCTGTGTGGTTGTGTGGCCGCGGCCCTGGCTGGTCAGGGGTTCGGAGGACCCCAAAATGTTGCCTCTCTCTGGCTTCTTTCTTGTGCAGTTGCTTGCTTCTCGTACTTGCTGGTGAAGAGCCCTCTGCTGTAACTGCGGCTGTGGTCCTTGTGACTCTGAGAACCGTGCACAAAGGTTCCTTTTGTGCTGGGAGCTGGGGTCCGGGTCCGGGAGCTGTTCCTGTGCCGCCGTACTTTCTCGGGAAGTGATTTCTCCCTGCTGCCCACCCCAGGTCCCCCCACCGCAGGTGCCCAGTGCTCCCAAGCTGCTGCCCTGCCCCCCCAGGTTCTGTTCTCTGCACAGGCTTGGCCATGTCGGTAGGGGCTGTGTGCACAGCTGAGGTGCTTGAAGCATCAGGCTGCAGGGCCAAGGCGGGGTGCCCGGGGTCCAGTCCCCTCCCCGTGAGGACCGGCGCTTGTCCTGTGCTATCCAGTGATGGGGCCCCAGGTGTGTAGGTTTCGGCTGTATTTGCAGGGTGAAGGGTAGGTTCAGAATGGGGTGATGTGTAAGTGTGGACAGTGCCCTTGGGCTCGGACCCAGCCCTGGATGGAAAGAGGGAGAGAACACTTGCTTCAGTCCCCCGGCTGTGGGCGGCTCCCCAAGGCCTCGCTGGCTGGGGAGGGTCCAGGCTGGGACAGTATTCTCCTGCCCATCCGTCCCTCTCCCACCCCACATTCTCCCTGCTCTAGGGGCCTAAGCTGCACACGATGCAGATATTTACCTTTTCACTCTATTGGCAGTGTGCATGTTAGCGTATTCTAGATTATCCTGGAATACAAACTTGTATGGGTTATTTCTCAGCATTAAGCGTTTGCCTTCTGAACTGAGTAGACCTCTCCATGAATCATGTCTCACCAGCGCCAGTGGGAGCACACGCTCTGAGAGTGTGGGCTCTGTCCTGAGGCCTGAGGTGGGCCGGCGCCTGAGTCTCCCCATGCTGTTGGGCTGGGCTCTCCTGTGGCTCTTCTCTTCTGCCCACAACCCACCAAACCGACATGAGCTCACCAGTGGGCCCGGATCTGCAGTTGGGGGAGACTCTGTCACGCATGCTGCAGACCCTGGGGGGCTCTGGGACCTGGGAGGGGGTCCTCAAGGTTTGGGAGGGCATTGACGTGTGTGTGGGGGTTCCTGGCCGAGGCAGGCGCAAAGCAGCAAGCTGGAAGGTGCGAGGGCGTTCCAGGCAGGGCCGCTGCGTCTGGAGAGACGCTAGAGTGACCAGCTCCGTGGGCCCCCTGCCCACAGTGGCCCTGGAGCCCGCCGCTGCAACAGCCCCCTGGTCGTCCTGCAAGCTAGCTTGCATCATTCATACTCGCATCTGAGATGAAATTTATGTGGGACGTGGGGTCCGGGAGGCGCTGGGAGCCTGACTTCCGGCCGGTGCCTTCTCTGGGTCTGCGACTTTGCACATCACACGTTTATCTGGGGCCCGAGTCCTGGGGTGGAGGTGGCCAGGGGAAGCCTGCGTTTCTGGGGGCAGAGTGCATCTGACCGGGGGGCTGGCCTCGGGGCTGGAACTGGGGTAGTGACATCTGTGGGGCAGGGACCCAAGGGGGGCCGCGGGGCTGAGCGGCTGTGGCCGGGCGGGCAGGAACAGGCACAGACAGCCATTTCTGTCTTGGAGATGGTCCTGCATCTGTAGGCAGGGGCGGTGGTGGTTTCCTGAGCGCGTCTGGACGCTGGGCAGCACTCTGTGTCCTCCCATGTCACCTCTGTGTCTCGTGCCAGCCACGTTTGCTCCCGATTTCAGAGAGAAGCCTGGGCTCCCTGTCCTTGAGGGGCGCAGTGGCCGCACTCGGGTCGAGCTCCGAGGAGCAGTGACCGTGAGGTTTCTGGGGTAGTTTAGTTGTGAGCATATCGGCCAGCTGTCACAGTTTGGCCTCACTCAGAGTGTTTTGAGATTGGGCTCAATGTTGAACTTGAATGTAAAGAGGAAAACCGGGTTCTGACCCTGAGATGTTAAGACGAGGGCTGTACCTCACGCACGTCTCCTGACTGTGGTCCCGCGTCAGTGAAGGCGGACAAGACCCTCGCGTTGTGTCTGTTTCCACGCTGTGACACGTGGCCCGTACACGACCAAAATCGGGCAGCTTCACCCCCTCCAGAGCAAGACGTGGCCGTGGAGTGCGCTTCACGTGTCTGTGGTGGTGTTTGTAGTGCGAACAAAAGCCTTACAACAGCGCACGTGCGCACGGGGAGCCCTTCAGCTGCTTGTCCACGTGCATGATGACTGTCCGGACGGAGACCCCTGGCTGGGGCAGGGGCTGGGTGTGATTGAGTCCTGGGAGACTGTGTGGAGGGGTGAGGCCTGTCACCGGGTGCGCGGGGGCTGGGGGTGGCAGGCGGTGGGGGACGTGGTCTGGTTCAGGATGGCCTGGGTGTGGGGCCAGTGGCCGTGGGAAGGGTCCCGCCTCTGGCCACGGTGCGTCACAGCCACCTCTTCCTGGCTGTGGGACCTTGGGCCAGCCGCTTGTCCCCATGCCTGTTTCCTCCTGGGGCCCGGGAGCCGGTCGCAGGGCCCGCCCCCTCAGGCAGGTGTGAGCCGCTGCTCGGGGCTCCCCTGCAGTGGCCTCTGCAGAAGGACGCACTGCAGACATGGCTGGGGATGGAGGCTGGTGGGGCAGCCCTCGGGGTCTGAGGGGGCAGCTGGGGCTGTCGGTGGCCCTGACGGGGGAGCGCCGCGGGGAAGTCAGGTCATGGCGCACGTTCCCTCGTTGGAAAGTGGCTCCAGCAGGGTGAGCCCCGTGGAAGCCGTGGGGACGCAGGGACGGATGGGAGGGGGCCCTGGATGCGAGGAGCGGGTGGAAGAAGGCGCGGAAGCAGGTGCCCCGACTGCAGGTCCGACGACTTGAGCCTGTGCTCTCTGGGAAGAGTGGCCCCTGTGCACCCTGAGGACTGCCCAGGTGACCTCTCCTGGCCCTGTGCTCTCCGGGTCGCCCTGGGTCGGCTTCCAGAATCCTCTGTGTACGTGGGGTGGAGGAGGCGGACTTCATAGTCTGCATGACTGTCTTCCTAGCCACCTGCCCTCCAGAGGTTCTCCGACCCCGCTGTGGTGGGGGGTGCCGCTCTGCACCACCTCGGGGTTTGAGCACAGAAGCGCATCCACGTTCAGTGGATCTGTTTCCGTGGCGGGGTCATCAGGGCTGCGCTTTGTTTCCTTAGTCCCGGGGCCTCTGCTAGAGCCGGGTGCCCGCAGGGCCTGCACTCCTGTGATCCTTTCCTGATGGACACCAGGGAGGCCACAGCCGCGTGGGACACGGTGGCCAGACTCGTGCCACAAGCAGGGTGGGAACGAGTTTCCTGGTCTTGAGTGACAGCTTCACTTCAGGAAGCTGCTCTGGGCCTCTCTGTGGCCTGCTGCCCACCCAGTGTGGGGGTCATGTTTCCACGGCCTTCAGCCTTTCTTCCTGTGTCTGGGAAGCTTCTACCTCTGGGGGCAGGTGGGGGTGCTCAGCGTGGCGCTGCCCTGCGTGACCCATGTCGCTGCCCCCCATGCAGGGCCCAGCGCACCTCTCCGTGCCCACACGTTCTTTACTGCAGGTCCTTTTTTGTCCTTAATAGTCATTTTGGAAAAGGGCGTTTTATGAGTTCACTTATAATTTCTTTGCAGGAAAACATTTTTTAGTTTTTGCTTTGGGTATCTGATTTGTACAAAGTGTGTGTTTCAGGATTTTGGAGAATATCAGCATCCTTCGACCCTCTTCTGGCCCCCTGGTCTCTACGCCGCTGCCCCGTGCTGCCCGGTCCCTGCCCAGGCCCATCCTGCCTCATCTCGCCCGTCGGAGGAGGCGTCCCCTGCAGGGCTCTCTGGAGGGTGGGGGCCGTGCTGTCCCTGTGCATCTGGTCCGTGGCCTCCAGCTCATGCCGGCCGGGGCGTTTGCAGCACCTGAGCCCCCGGCTCTGCCTCCCCGTTGCGGCCTGTCGTGCCCAGATGGGACGCACGGGGCTCCGGGGGTGGTTCTGGGTGGGACGTAGCGCCAGCGCCCAGCCCGGCCCCTCTCCTGCAGCACAGGGACCCCGCGAGCCTCGGCGGGGAGGTGACACTCGGCGCGGCCCGGGGTGTGGCCCTGTCGTGGTTGCCACAGTGGAAAGGAAGGAGCCGGAAGGATTTCACATGTGTTTATTTTACAGGGGCCCTATTTTTAGACTTGTTATTTTGGACTTGAATTTTAAGATTTAAAAAAATGAGACTCAGAATTAGCATGTCTGATTGTTGGAGGAAGGATGTTTTGGGCTCGACTGCTTCATGACTCTGACTTTCCGTGGTCTCCCTCGTTGGCCCTACAGCTGTCCAGGGTGACGGAGGCAGCTCCCTCCGTCCCAGCTCGGGCTGCGGGGGGGGCCCCCTGCCGCAGAGACCCTACCCCTGGCCACGGTCTCCGGCTGGCGGGGCTCACTGGCGGCTCCGGGTTGGGCTGGATCAGCTTTTCCTGAGGCTCACGGGCTGCGCTGGTGGGTGTGAGAGCGGAGTCGGGGGCAGCATGCAGTGGATTCTGTTTGAGGAGGAGAAACGCAAAACCTGCTGTCTCCTAGAGCTGGCCGCGCTTTGTGGAAAAAGTCACCAAAAGGGCCTCACAGACCGTCAATTTCAGCCCTTTCTTGTTTATTTTTAAACTCTTTCCCGACATTTATTACAAAATTTCCAGCATACAATAAAGTTGAAAGAATTTTTCCGCTAATACTGTGTATCAAGCACCTGGGTTCTGTCATTAACATTCTCTTGCACTTGTTTTAGGACACTGATCTGTCTTTCCGTCCATTGATCATTCTTGTCCCTCACGCACTCCCGAGTAAATTACAGACGCCAGCCTGCTTCCCCCAAGTACCCCAGTAGAGTGTCATTAGCCAGAGTTCAATATGGCTGTAGATTTTTCTTTTCATAGAACATTTACATGCGGTGAAGTGTACAAGTTTCAGTGTACATTTGCTGAGTTTTGACAAGTGGTTATGTTTAACCCAAACCTTTATTAAAATGCAGAATGTGAGTGTCGCCCCACAAGTTTCCCCCACACTGATCTGTGTCCTAAACGGGAGCCAGGCCCCGTTTCCCTCTAGCTCAGGTTAGCCGTCCAGGGGCGTCCCGCCAGTGGGTCCCAACGGCTCTGCTCCGTTGTGTCCGTCTGTCCCGGGGGTTTGGAGATGAGTCTTGTCACCAGCACCAGAGTTTGCTCCTTCTTGTCGCCGGGGACTGTTCCTTGTGCGTGTTTCTGGCCATGCCTCGGTCGTCTAGCCCTTCTCCCGCCGACGCACACGGGGCTCTTTCCACACTTTGATTGTGATGAGCAGAGGCTCATGAACATTCTTGTGCAAATCTTTGTGTGCACATGTTTCTGTTTCTCTTGGGTAATTCCACCCGGGAGTGGAATTCGTGGGTCACGGGTGGGATGTTTTCCAAAGCGATTCACGCTAACGACCCGCCACCAGTGTCCGGAACCTCTGGCGGCTCCTCACCGCTGGTGGAGGTCAGGGTTGGGTCTTGTAAATCTGGGCCGTGCTGGTGGGCATGCGGTGCTGTCTCAGTGCCATTCTAATGTGCGTCTCCGTGATGACTTACGACGCCGAGCTGCTTTCGAGAAGTGCTTCTTGGCCATTTGCGTACCTTTTTTTTTTTTTTTTGGTACAGTTATCTGTTCCTATTCTTTGTCTATTTTTTATTGAATTGTTTGAGTTGTAAGAACTCTTTGTATATCCTGGAGCAGTCCTTTGTCAGATACCTGTTTTATGCACTGGCTTGCCATTTCATTTCCTTACTGGTGATTTCACTGACCAGCAGTCTTCAATTGTGATTTTTTTTTATGATTATTGCTTTCTGTGCCCTAAGAAATCTGCCTACCTCCAAGTTGTGAAGACATTCTTCTCTTCGCTTCCTTCAGCTGTATGGTTTTATCTGTTATCTTTAGGTTTTTCGTTCATCTCAAGTTAATTTTTGTGTATGACGCAAGGTAGCGGTGGAGGTGTGTTCTTCCCTGTGGGCATCCGCCAGCCCACCGCCAGTGGGCCACGGTGGCACGGTTGTTGTGGTGAATCGTCGTGCAGGTGTACGTCTCTTTCCAGACTCTGTTCCGTTGTACTGATGTGTTCATTGACTGTGACTCCAGGACCACCTCCTTGATCGTGATGGCTTTTAGTGAGGCCTGAGCTCGGCCTCAGTCTTCACCCTGCCTTGGGTATCCTCGGCTGGTTGCGTGTCCGCACGGGCTTCCTAGTCCGTTGGTCGGTCCCTGCAGGGGACCCACGGGTGAGTGGGGGGAGCTGACGTCCTGGCCGTGCTGGGTCTCCTGCTTGCAAAGACCACAGGGGCCTGCGTTTACTTAGCTCTTCATCTCTCTTAGCACCGTTTGGTGGTGTCAGCCGAGAGGTCCGTGTCTTTTGTTAAGTGTATTCCTACGTCATCTGTGTTCTTTGTGCAGTTGTAAGTAGCATTTTTAAGCATTTCACTTTCCACTTGTCTGTTGTTGTACGGACGTGCAGATGAGATTTCCTGTATTGATCTGTGGCCTGTGACGCAGCCGGCGGAGTCCCCGGGGCCCGTGTGTCCGCAGTCGGGCCTGTGTTGATAACTTTCTTTGGTTCCTGATATTGGTCACTTGTGTACTTTTTTTCAGGATCATTCTACCTGGGGGTTTATCTGTTTTCTCAATTTGTTAAAGAGCCAGCTTTTACTTTTGTTATTTCTTCATCGCTTGCCGCCTGCACTTCTGCTTGAGGTTCAGGCTGTGACTTGCCCCCCGCCCCCGTGCGGTCGGGAGGGGCACTCGCTTGGGCACCTGGCTCTGACCTGAGTGGGGACATGTCTCTCTGTCACTTTTTCATGGACCTCGGGCTGTGTCCATGTTGTTCAGATACCACACTGCTGTTCTCCCCTGAACTCTGCATTTATGTTATTTTTTCCCTCCTGGGAATTCTTGTCCCCTCCACAGCTGATGTTTACCCACCAAGACCTGCATGGAGTTTGGCTCTGTCTTTGAGGACACCTCCCCCCGGCTGCGTGAGTGGGGAGACGTGGGGGAGGCGGCGCTGCGGTCACCTCCTCACGGCCCTGGGGGACTGCATCCTTCCGTGGGGATCACAGTGGGGGATGGGCCGCGTGAACCTGAAACCCACGCTTCTGTGTGTGGATGAGTGATGACATATGGGAGTGTGGAAACCCTGTCATGTAGCGAGTCGGAATTGACCGTGGCATTTGGGAACCGGGCAGAGGAAAGTGCGCCGAGAGGCCTGTGTTCCCCCTTCTGGACCCTCCATGGGAAGAAGCAGCATTTCTGACTCTCAGTTACTGCCTTTGGGTTTCTCCTGCGGCAGAAGTACGTGCCGTCGTGGAGGGAAATGGGGGCACGTGCTGGGCTTTTGGTGAGGAGTGCACGCGGGGCTCCTGGTCCACTGCTGGGCTCACCTGCTCGTGGGGGACGTGGGGCTGTGGTCCCGCCGGCTCTGTAACTTGTCACGGGGCGCTTTGCAGGCTCTCTGACTGATGTGCCGCAGGGCAGGTGATGGCGACCGCATAGTCGCTGGGGGTTGGCCACCGGGCGCGGGAACCCCACTGACGGCATCGGAGGCTCTAACTGTACCTTCTGCTTCGGGCGCTGAATTTCCCACAATGTCTGCAGTGAGTCTGGTTCGTGGTTGAAGAGCCGTGTCCTTGTGGACTGGCCGGAGAGATGCTTGTCCCCGCCGGAGGCCACCAGACCCTTCCCACCCATGCTCTCCTCTCGTGTTTCCAAACACAGGTGCGCAGCTTGAAGTTGGAGGTTCAGATTTCACCATCTGCAAACCCGGGGCGTGCCCCGCTTCACCCCTTTTCCCTCCCCAGCCCCGTCCCACTCCGTGGTCTCACGCAGGTTTGCCTTCAGCCTCCAGGTGTGACATCAGGGGGGCCATGGGCACCTTAACGTTCTTCACTTCTTGGTCTTTGTAAACCTAGTTGGAAAAGAGAACACAGAGAAGCCCCGTGAACAATGTGGTACGTGGGCTGCTGGTGGTGGAGGAAGGACGGGGAGGATAGTGGACGTCAGTGTCCGAGTCTGCCCGCCGAGGCCCCGGTGTGGGGGCAGCAGGACCAGGGCCTGGGGGAGGGGTGCGGACTGTGGGACGAGGGCCCCACCCCTCCTCAGCGCCCACCTCGGGGCATTCCCACCAGAGTCCCGATGGAGGAGGAGTGCAGCGGGGGAGGGGAGCCCTTGTCCACGGGCGGGCGTGCTGGGGCCAGGACCAGGCGCGTTCCCATGCACTGCCTCACGGTCCCCCGCTGGCCTTCTCGTTCTGCATCTGGTGGGCAGGCCCAGCTGGGCACGTCCCTGCTGAGAAATGGTCTCAGCCCTGATGGCTGGCCTGCATGGCAGGTGCCCACGAGGCAGGTCCTTTCAGTTTGTGTAGACCATTATTCCAACTTAAACCTCATTTATTTCTTAAAATTTGATCCTGAGTGACTATGAGTTGTCATTTTGAATATATTATGTTCCAGGCCACCCCTGAGGGGAAATGTTTATTTTGTGGTAAAATTCATCAAGCCCTTGTTCCCAGTGGAGTAAGGTTTGAGGGCACACGTGTTTGTGAGAAGCTCAGCATGACTCGCAGGACTCGAGCTGGCTGTTGTTTACTGGGAGAGGGAGTATTTCGGAGCTGTCCTCCATGGGAACACCTCTTGCTGTTCCCATCCCACTTTCCTGTGGACGCTCCTGCTCGGTCAGCCTTAGTGGCAGGAACCGTGTCCCGAGAGTAGGCAGGGCCTCTGCTGCGTGCAGGCCGCGGGCGGCCCTTGTCCTCGCTCCTCTCCAGGATGTCCCTAACCGCCCCGCCCCGCGCTGTGTGCGCTCCTCACTGGTGGAAGGCCCACCGTTGCTTCCTTTTACCGAACTATTTTTAGCCTCAGGGTATTTATGAATGCATAGACAAGATTTCCTTTCTTGTGAAAGGAAACGGTTTTCTGCAGGGATAAGCGTGTGGTGTGGGGCAGGATTTCCCGGGGAATCGGGCGGTGCGGACCAGAGCCCACCCCATGGGCGCGTCCCCGGGAGGCCGTGGCCCACTGTGTGCACAGGCTTCAGGAGCCCTGTTTGTCTTAAATGACTTGTATTGGAAAGTTTTAAGGAAGTATTTGAGAAAACTGAGTTTCTGGGCTGGCATACCCAGTCTGGGCACCCAGGCGCCGTCGCCACCACTGGCCAGGCTTGTGCTAGCTGGTCGGGCTGCTGCCTGCAGGACTGCCACGGGTCGAGGCGGCTTTGGGCTCATGCCTGCCCTGAGCCCAGTCCTGCTGGGGTAGCCGGGCCAGAGCCCCGTGAGCCGACCGGCAGTATGGGCACCACCCACTGGACGGGGTTCAGGAGGTAGGCGCGGCGCTCGGAATGGGGCGAGCTTCCCCGCATCCTGCTGCCGTGCTCATCCTTGCCCTGGAAGGTCTGTCCGATGGCACTGCCCTCCCGCCCCAGGTGAGCGCTGCAGGGGGCTGCTCCCTGTCCATCCTCTGGCCTCACAGCAGCGGGGGTCTCCCTCCTGTGGTGGTTGCTTCTGCTTCCCGTGAAGCCCAGGCCTTGGCTTCCTTCCTAAGGAAGTCCTCCTTCCAGATGTGTCTACAGGTTTTAGCGATACATCTGGGCTTAGTCAGTGTGAGCTTGAGCACCTGCTGCGTTTGCTGCCTACGAGGGTCAGGCAATGAGGACATGAGCAAGAGAGAGGCAGAGACAGACACACAGACACAGAGAGAGAGAGATGGGGGAGGGGTCCCTGTGTCCCTTCTTTACAAACTGGTCTCGGCCGGGAGACTACAGCCAGGACTGGACGGGGTTGGCACTCCCTGCCCTCCCTGGGCAGACAGGTGCACCTGTGGTGTCCTGGGGTGGGGGGAGTGACTGTTGCCTAGCCATCCACGGTGGGGCACCTGCGGCCTCCCCGAGGGCTGAGACCCAAGTCCGAGGGGGCATGGGCAGCGCACGGGCCACCACGCAGTTCTCTCAGTGCCCCACGCGCCACACGTTCAGCAGTAACGTGCGTGTTTACTCTATTTTATGGATTTTAAGAAGTACATTTTCCCTGTGTTTCATGGATTTGAACATGTACATTTTTGCCTCATTTCATGGATTCTGAGAAGTGTATTTTTCACTTTGCAGGATCTCTGAATTGAGAAAGGCCTTTGAAGTTTGGAGACTCCCGGGGTGGCTGACAGGAGTTGTGTGGGCTCAGGGACCTGTGGTGCTTGTCACCGGGAAGGCGTGCTGTGGGGAGGGGACTCCCAGAGCTGGGTGCGTGTTCTGTGGTCTGACTGTCCTGTCATCTCTGTTCCTGCCAGCGCCCTAGGCTGGAGGGGCCGGGTCTTGCCCCCTGTGAGGGGAGCTGGTGTTTGGATCCCGGGGCCCCCTCTGCCTGCCAGGTTTGCCGTGCTGCACTCTGAGCTGAGTGCCTTCTCTGTAGCTGGTCCAAAGATGACTGGGGTCGGGGGCGAAGCAGCGGGGAGCGCTCAGGGCAGGGAGTTGCCGCTGGGGCTGGCGGTGGGGCTGGCGGTGGAGAGCCTGGGTGTGCAGGCAGCCGGCGGGGCTGACATCAGCCGGAGGGACGCCAGGAGGTGCAGTGGCTCGGACTGGGACTGCTGGCCAGGGTGGGCGGGATGAGCCCGCAGGACCAGTGCTGTTCTCCAGGCTGGCCACACTGCCACCCTTGGGGGACCGCTGCAGGGTCTGTGGGGATGGCCCCTGCAGGATGCAGAGACAGGCGAACAGCGGTGTGTTCGCTGAGAGGCCAGGCTGTTGCCAGGGATCTGGGGCCACACCCCTGGGCTGCACTCTGCTCCCTGCTTGCGTCCTGCCAGGGCCTCCGGGTGCAGGGCCAGTGGTGGGGGGGGGGGCCCTTAGGAGGTAATTGCGAGCATCATGATGGTTGTAAAGATGTCACAAAGTGGGACGGTTTCCCATCCAAGCACGTGCCCCTCTCACTGGGGCCGTTTCTCCTGGAAACAAAGGGGTCTGCGTTCCTTCTGCAGGCACGGTGCCCGGTTGCCTCCAAGGGCCTCCGTCACCAAATTTTGCTTTTCTCCAGCACGTATTCGAGGGCACGGCCGAGCTGGAGATCATGGTTCTTTGGTGTGTGGTTCTAGGCGCTGACTCGGTGGCCCACTGAGACCACTTGCCTATAGGGCGCTCCTCCCTCGGAGCCTGTGTGTCCCGTTGGGTGCGGGCCGGCCGCGCCGGGCAAGGACGCCACGGGCAGTGCCGGCGCTCCCTGCCCCGCCCAGGACGCCTGGCTGGCAGGCTCTGGTCTGGAAAGAAGGTGAACATCTTCTCAAACATGTCAGCGAACTTGGAGATCTTTTCTGGATCCATCTGTTTGGGTCTTTTGCTCATTTTTGTATCACATCTTTTAAAACTTTTTCAGTATTAGGAAGATCAGCTCTTCGTGTGTGGCTGACTGCGCACGTGTTCTCGGTCCCTCCGACGTCTGTCCTTCCATTCTGCACATGGTCCCAACTGCGGCAGAATGTGTTGTCCTCTTTAGCAATGGTGTTTGGACTCTGAGTCATAGTCTGGCCCTGTGAACTTTGGAGTCGGTGTGCCGAGTTTGGGCCGTGGGGCCTCGCCGGCTGGTGTGCAGGGCGTTCTGTGCCCAGCGGTGCGCAGCGCGGGGCCGTCATCCCTGAGGGCCAGGGGATTGTCCCTCAGACTCGGCCCGGGGTCGCCTCAGCCAGGGTGGTGCTGCTCGTTTTCTCGGGCACAATTTCCATACTTAAAAATGTATTCCTGACTTTTATCTTCGTTTACTGTCGCTGGTGTAAATGGGATTTTCTTTCTCAGCGTCTGGTGGTGGTTTCTGTTTATGACAGCTGTCGATGCTGTATTGTAATCTTACATCCTGCTCTTTTTCCTAAATTCTTTTATGTTTGTGTTAGTTTCATCGCTGACCCCAGTGCTTCCCACATGCTGTCGCATCTCCCGCAGCTTCCTGGTGGTGAGGCCTCGTGCCGCTCTCTCTCTCGTCTCCACGGTGTGGGGTCTCTGCCCCGTTCCTGAGCTTGGCGGGCGCGCCCGGCGTTTCCGCACGGGACAAGGACAGGCTGAGGGCGGGGCGTGAGTGTGTGCGCCTAACACACGTTCTGTGACGCTCAAAGCCGTTGCTCCTGAACGAGGAATAACAGAAGTAAACATTTCATCAGGAAGACCTCATACAACTGTGTCATAGACTGAAGTAACACAAGAAGGATAAATATAGACCCAAATCTATTGTTGAGTTAAAAAAACACCAGAAAACCAGTGAATTAAGGAAATGTTGAGAGCCATTTATTTGAGTATGTGAAATACTTACTTGATAAAGGTGGGTGTTTGAGGCGGGCGGGTGAGCAGACAGACTAGCCGCACAGTAGCTCTCAGGGACCAGGGTCACTCGGACCTTCCACAGCCTGTCGCCAGACGGCGGGTTCACCGTGAGGGCACGCTTTTGAATTAGAGCCTCCCCGTAGACCTTACACCACAGTAAAATCTGAATGCTGAAACACTTAAAGTGACATTTATTTTATTTCGTCGTGCCCATCCCGCACCTATTTATACTGCTGAGGACGTGTGAGTTTTCTGCCCCGTGTGGCAGTCCCACAAGCTCAGTGATTCGGCACAAGCACCATGTCTCTCTCATTTCTGTGGGAGGACGTCTGGGCCCTCCCGGCCGCGATCTCATCGGGAGCGAGATGTGCTCCCGAGCTCCCCCGGTTTTGGCACAAGTCATTTCCTTGCTGTGGTGGGACACCGGGCAGGCTGCTTCCGCAGGCCACAGCAGAGTAAGAGTCCTCTGCTCCCCATTTGTGACCTTTAGAGCCTCCTGTAAAGTGCCCCCCGACGTCCGAGAAGGCCAGACCGACCCAGGACAGCGCCCCATTTGATTAACTGAAGATCAGCTCATCTCAGACTTCAATTACCTTTGCTCCTGGTATCAGCTGATCAGGGCAGTGACACATTTTCATGGGCGCCCGCATTCCGGGGAGGGGTTCTCTGCGCACACAGGGGTGGGGCGCGTGCAGACGCCACGGGAATTGACAGCCACTTCCTGGTTCATTAAAACTGGGTCATTAATGGTTTTGCAGACTTTTATTGGAGAACTTGGTTTACTACTTCTCCGTGTTTCTTTGTGCAAATCTGCAGTTTTTACCTATATAATTTTCCTTCTCCCTGAAGAACTTTTTTTTTTTTTTAGATTTTATTTATTTGGGAGAGAGAGAGAGAGCATGAGAGCGGGGAGGCTCCCGCTGAGCAGGGAGCCCGATGTGGGACTCAGTCCTGGGACCCCAGGATCACAACCTGAGCCGAAGGCAGTCGCTTGACCCACTGAGCCACCCAGGCGCCCTGAAGAACTTTTTAAAACATTACTTTTAGGGCAGGTCTCCTGGTGATGAATTTCCTCAGTTTTGTTTGTCTGAGAACATCTTTATTTCTTCTTAACTTCGGGGAGATAATTTTGCTGGATGCGGAATCCCGGGTTGGTGGTCTTCCTGCTCACCTCCCGTGACCCTCTTCTTGCCTGCATGCTGTCCAGAGGCGCCAGAACTCCTGTCCCTGTTCCTTGTGGATCAGGTGCGCGCCTGTCTCTTCCTTCATCGCAGACGCTCTTTGTTGTTGACGTTCGCAGGTTGAATACTGTGTGCCTGCAAGTAGGTTTTCTGGGATTTATGCCACTGAGTGTTTTCCCAGCTTCCTGTATCTGTGGTTTGGGTTTGTCATTAATTTTGAAAAATTCTCAGCTGTTAGTGCCTCACAAGTGTTTCCCACTCTCTTCTGTCTTCTTGCGAAGCCCTCATTAACGGGAGACTGTCTCTCAGTTCCTGGATGTTCTTCTCTTTGCATTTTTGCTTGGGAAGTTTCTGTTGATGTGTCTTCAGGCTCGCTGGTTGTTCCGTGTCCAGTGTGTTAATGAACCCATCAGTGGCTTTCTTCATTTTTGTCACAGTGGTTTTGATGTTAGTATTTCCTTTGGATTCTGTCTTAGAGTTTCCATCGCACTGCTTGTGGGACTCCTCTGTCCCTTTGTGCTCTCCACGATTTCCATCAGAGCCCGTAGTCTACTCTGAATAATTCCCTTTCTGACAGTTCCAGAATCTGGGTCATAACCGGGTCTGATTCCAGTGTATTTTGTCTTTACACTGTTATTTTCCCTTTGTCTTTTAGTCTGCCTTATAATTTTTTTTTTTTTTAAAGATTTTATTTATTTGACAGAGAGACACAGCGAGAGAGGGAACACAAGCAGGGGGAGTGGGAGAGGGAGAAGCAGGCTTCCCGCGGAGCAGGGAGCCCGATGCGGGGCTCGATCCCAGGACCCTGGGATCATGACCTGAGCCGAAGGCAGATGCTTAACGACTGAGCCACCCAGGCACCCCTGCCTAATAATTTCTTGCTGAAAGCTGGACTCGAAGAGTTGGGTCACAGGAGCTGAGGTCGTGGGAGGCCTTCTGTTAATCTGGTGAGGTTCTGGGCCATGTTCACGGTGTGCTGTAGCTGTGGTATTGGGGTCCTCATGTTCATCTTTGGGGTTCCCTAAGGACTCCTCTGGGTGGTCTGTGTCGTGCCCTATGGGGCTGGAATCTGCTGTCCCTGCACCAGGGCCCTGTTGGTGTGGGGGAAGGGAATGCTCCACAGTCTGTGCCTAAGTCCCGGACCGTTGGCATGCCTGTGTCCCTGTACTGTGCCCCCCACATGGGGCTCCCCCTCGTCTGTCCCTTCCATGCGATAGGCAGGCAGCGTGGGGGGGGAAGCACCCTTTCCAGGGGTGGGCTGAAGTGCTGCTAAAGTCTCTTCCCCAGCAAGGTGGCCTTCTGGTGTGGAGAGCGCCCTGGGTGTGTTTCCCCGTGGCTCCTCCTCCCGTCCCCCTGCCGGAGCCAGGAGAGGGTCTTTTCTCCAGGGATCCTTCTCTGATCTAGACAGTGAGTACCTGCTAAGACACCTGCAGGTAAAAACCTACCCAGACGTGGGACCCTCCTTGAAACTGTGGTCCTGAGGAGCTGCTCATCACACTTGTCTGCACTCAGCTTACAGCAGTTTATCAAGTGACTGTTGGTGTCCTCCCACTGGGGTTTGGCTCCAGCGTCTTCTCCTCCAGGAGAGCAGGTCTGGGCTGCAAGTCTCGTGTTCTCCTGTCTCTCTGGACTTGGGGTGGCGGTTTGCCAGCCCTCCAGCTCTCTGGCAGGCCCGAGAGAAGTCAGCGTGAGGACAGGAGTGGGACTCACACGCCTTTGCGGTTCGAGCTATAATTGGAGTCCTGACTGACCTTTCCAGTTGCCTGTAACCATAACCAGGACTGCCAGTTCCACCAGCGGCTGTCCTGAGGTCGAACCCTCCGCGCATTCGTGGAATAGTCCACCCGGTTGTGGCGTGTGAACCCTTAATGTGCTGCTGCATTCTTTAATTTGGGGTATTTGTATTGATGGCCGTAAGTGGGATAGGTGTGACGTTTCTCCCCTTCTGTGTGTGCCGTCTTCACCGTGTTTGTTCTCAACATTACGTTTACTTCATTACAGGGACCTTAAGCTCCCTTCTTTTTCTGTAGAGTTGCTGCCCAGTAATGTGGTCACCAACTCTATGTGACTGCTTAAAATTAAGTAATATTAGAAATTCAGCTCTTTAGTCACACCAGCCACATTTCAAGTACAAATTTGGCTAGTGCAAATATAGCACGTTTCTGTCCTCACGGAGGGGTCTGTTCAGCAGTGCTGATCCCTGTGTCAGTGGACACGTTCTGTGATCTGCACTGCGCAGCCCTGGGGCCTCGGGGCTCCTGAGCAGGTGCGTGTGTGTGTGCGCGTGCGCGCGCGTGTGTGCGTGTGCACACGTATGTGTGCGGTGCATGTGTGTGCGCATTGTGCACACGTGTGTGCGTGCACACGTGTGTGTGCGCGTGTGCACGCAGTGGGGGCACATTTGAATTGTTGCTCTTTTCTGGCTTATTTGTAGCAGCTTTTCCTGCAGCTTTCATGTAATCCACGAATAGTTCTCCGTTTGTCATTCCCTCTTACCGTTGCGTATAGTGGCCAGTGGTTATTTAAAGTGTTGTCACTGTGTCTTGAGCACTTTCATTGTTTGTCTCTGGTTTAAGCTTTTAAGACTAAGTTTAAAAATATGAAAGTAAGGTACGGTGATTATAAGCGTGTTAGAAATGAAGAAAAAAAAGTAGCGTTGGCGTTCTCTCCTCCCTCCCGGGCAGGCCCTCACGAGCAGTGGCGGGAGCTGTGTCCTGGTCCAGGAGTTGTGCGGCTGGGTCTTCTCCTTTGTCTCAAGGCTGTGAAAGGTGGCTGTCACCCTGGTGTGCCCTCTGCATCCTCCCCAGAGGGGACAGCTCTGCCCTCGGCTCTTTTGTGCTCGCCAGGACTGGGCTGGGCTCGGGCAGGGGCTGCTGCTTCCTGGGTGCATCTTCCGGGCCCTGGCACAGGAGGTCTCTTCCTGTGGCCGCCGTGGGCCGGCGCTGCTCCTCTCCTGGCTGAGGCACGGCGCTCCCCGTGGGGGAGCTGTGCGGCCACTGTAGCCCATCACCCCCAAGGAAAGCTGGTGCCCCTGAGCACTCTGCTCTCTGTCTGCGTGGACCGTCCTGAACGTGGACTCACGTGTTATTTCCCTTTTGTGTCTGGCTGCTTTCACGGAGCGTGGTGTTTTTGAGGCTCACCCATGTTGTAGCAGGTGTCAGGGCTGTGTTCCCTTTTAGGGTCCAGTAATCATCCTTTGTGTGCATGGACGACGCTTTGTTCGTCCATTCATCCCTGGGTGGGTATTTGTGCCATTTCCACCTTTTGGCGACCACGACCAGCGCCTCCCGAGAGTGCTGGTGCTGATTCCGTGCGCGTGTTATGCGATCACGTGCAGACCGTGCTGCACTTTGGGGAACCACCGGACGTCTCTGCAGCGTCGGTGGGCTCCCGTTCCTCCACATCCGCCCACACCACCATCATCCCTTTTGATTTCAGGAGTCCCGGTGGGTGTGCCGTGGCGTCTGTCCCCGCCGGCGGACGATGCACTGTGCCTTTCCGTGTGCTCGTTGCTCATTCTGCCCAAGCCTGCCCAGTTTTTATCTTTTGGGGGCAGCTTCCTCCTCGCTCCTCTGCAGGGAAGATGGTGGGGTCTGAGGGGCTTGCTGGGGGAGTGGGGGGTGCTGGCACTGGGCCGGTCCCCTGAGCTCGGTCCTGGTGGCGAGCAGGCCCCACACCTGCCTGGACCCTGGGCCCCGCCTGTGTCGGGCAATCCTCAGTGACCCCCTCCGGAGGCCTGCAGGCTGTCCTTCCACAGCCGGGCTCCTTCCCTTCATGACTTTGTGTTTCAGGACGCTGGCAGAGGCAGCCGGCCACGGGTGCTGCGACTCTGGGTCGTGGGGTGCCTCTGGGCTCAGGGCAGAGACCTCTGGGCTGGGCTGGTTCTGTGTTCCGGGGTGTGAGAGCGCGTGCCGTTGGGTTGTCGTCGTCGCGGTCGCGAGTGTGCGGTTCTGCGGTGGTGGGTCTGTGTCGTCCCGCGCCAGGTCTCCCGAGCGCCGTCGTCCTGCAGACAGAGCGTCGAGTGCCTTCCTGCCTAGTGTCGCCCGCACTCCCTCTCAGTGCCTTGTCCGTGGTTGGGGGGGGTGGGCACCCGCCCTCTCGGCCGGTGGCTGGCTGTCCGCGGCCCCCAGCAGGGACGCCTGCAAACGGGAGATGGTGCTTTCTGCGCAGCTCTTTCCCCAGAGCACCGGGGGCTTGGAGCCCACCCCCTGGGCCCGCTGCTCCCCGCCTCGTCCTGGAAGCCAGCCCGAGGGCCGCATGGAACCCTGTCCCTCGGGGACAGAGGCTCCCCTCAGCCAGCACCAGTCGTGCCGTCCTGTGGCTGACCCCGGCCTGGCGGTGGGCGGTCCCTCCCCGCGGCCCCTGTGGGGACAGAGCAGGGCGAGGGGCTGGCTGTGGACACTGGGTGCTGCCTGTTGCCTGGAGCGGTTTGTCTCTGGGACCGCCTGCCCCGCGGCGCTGGGTTCCCTCCTGGGGGGAGGTCCCCCCGCGGGCTGTGCCCCGCTGGGCCCGCCGTGAGGCCTGCAGTAGGTCTTGATGAAGACCGTTAGCTTCTGCTTGTGGCTCTTTGGGGCTGGCCAGTGGTCTGACTGTCTTTTTTTCTTCTTAATTTATAGCCAGAAAACCTACAGAAGAACTGGCTTCGGGAATTTTATCAGGTAAGAAGTGCTGGTGACAGCACGTTCTCTCAGATGAAGTATTTATGCCGTGAGTACTTCATTTTTGTGGAAACCGTGTTTTGTCCTAATCGTGTGGGCTTGCGCTGTCGCGGGGCTGGCTGGCTGTGGTGGGCGTCACGTTCCTCCTCAGAAGCTCCTGTTCAGGTCCCCCTCCTCTGGCCAGGACTCCGAGGCCCGGGGCAGGGGTCTCTGCATTACTGGAGGGGGAGCCCATTGAAAGCTTCTGGGGACAGGAGGGTGCCTTTCAGGAGGGTCCTGGGGTTGCAGCATAAAGACGGCAAAGCCACGCGGAGGGGCCACTGTGGGGTCTGGGCGGGAAGCATGGAGACTCGGCTGGGGCGAGGTGGACCTGGGTCACAGGCTCGAAGGGGACGCGTTGGCAGGATGAGGGGCCAGTTCCAGCACTGGGTGTTGAGCAGGTATTGGTGGAGCCCCTGGTCTGTGGGTGATTCTGTGCCGGATGCTGGGGACTGGATTCGGAGCAGTGGATAGACAGCTGTGCTCCGGAGCATGAGCTCAGCCAAGGGCAGCTCAGGTGTTTGCAGGACAGCGAGGATGACCGACGCAGTAGGGCTGAGCACATGACTCATGGGTGTCGGGGACCCCTAGGTAGGGCGTTGGAGAGGCCGCGCTGAGGCAGGGGATGCGTGGGGAGACCTTGTGGGTGAGAGGAGCCCAGTGGCCTGGCATCCAGCGTGGCGGGGGCAGTGGGTGACTGGACCTGCCAGGAGGTGAGGGGCCCACAACCCGGAGGGCAGCTGGGAGGAGGATGGCGCAGGTGGGGCGGTGGGGGAGGAGCGGGGACTGTCCCCTGCCCTCCTGCAGCTCTCCTGAGTCAGTGGGGGTGTTTTGGGAATAGGACACAGCAGGAAATATTGGGGCTGGCCCTGGGCCTCCCTTCCTCCTGGCCTCTGGGTCCGGCAGGCTGAGGTCCGAGGGGCGGAGGGGCTCACACAGCGGGCCCACTTGGGCATGGGCTGTGTTCTGCCTGCTCTGGGCAACGTCCGGGCCCTGGGCTAGGGTGGCCTGAGCACAGGCCTATGAAAACGGGCCAGTGGGCTGCTCCAGGCTCCTGCTGTCCACGCCGGGTGTCGAGGGTGGCCATGTGACCCATCCACTGGAGGCTCAGAGTGCAGTGGCGGGTGGCGGCTGATCCTGCTCCGACTCTGGAGGAGACAGCAGGCCCCCGGAGGGAGGAGCCTCGGGCAGACCTTTTCATCCCTTGTGTCCAGCGAGGTGTGTCCTCCTGGTGTGTTTGGAGGTGAGGCCCCTCCCTCCCTGTCCCACACGTATTGTCTGCCAGTCGTCTGCTTGGTTCTCGGCGGGGTCAGAAGGCAGGTCCCCAGGACATGAGGGAAGCTCTGAAAGGAGCCTCTTCCGGGATGGGCAGGTGGCAGCCTGTCGGGAGGCCCTCAGCCCTTCCTCCTCTAGCGTTCTGTCCTGCCCGGGACCCCCCGGCCCAGCTGCAGTCCCGGCAGAGCTGTTGGCCAGGGTCAGCTCCGGGCAGGAAGCCAGCCGAGTGGGTGAAGGCAGGGCTCTGGGGGCTGGATGGGCTCCAGGGCCCCTCTGCCTGCGGTGCCCCCGTCCTGCTCTCTGGGCTCCCTGGGCCTGTGTCCTCTGGGCTAGAGCGGCTGCCATGTGAAGCTACAGCTCCCGTTTGTGTGCTTTTCAGAGGTGGACACAGAGTTTGAGATCTCTGTTAGGTGCACGTCTTGGAGCTTGGAGGGGCAAGTAAGTGGCCCCGCGCTGGGGGGGTGCGGGGTGCCGTCCTCGGTGAGAGACCCTGCCCGACAGCCCCAGACTGAATTTCAGTGCACACTTGTAAGCTTTGCCCTTCTACTGATGACGTGGTTCTGGGGCGTGCGGCAGCAGCCAGGCTACCAGTGGCCTGCGCGTGAGTTCAGAGCTGGGCAGCTGTGCTTTCTGTGAACTCTGACCCCTGGAAAACCGCAGACCACAGGTGTTTCCCCCTTTGTCAGCCTCCTTGCTGCACATGAGCCATGTCGGGCTGTTTCCGGAACCTGGAACCCAGAGGGGCAGGCGGCCTGCTGTTTTCCTCAGGCTCCTGGTGTCCTTCCCGGAGTCCTTCCCAGAGTCCTTCCCGGAGTCTGGAGCCTTTGCGGAGAGAAAGGATTGTGCATGATGATGCACTGGATGGAGGTGCAGCTCTTCCTGGTTTATAAGCACAAGTCTCTTCAGAAAGAAGAAATTTCAGTGACAGAGAATTTTCAGTGATGATTCTTATAAGTAAGAATTTAACGGAGGTCCCCTGACACATTTCAGGCTGACTGGCTCAGTGAGGTGATCAGCCAGCCGACCGCAGCTCAGGAGCTGCTGTGAGCAGAGAGGGAGCGGGTCTCGCCCACAGCAAGGGCCAGTGCCCAGGGAGGAGGGACCTCGAGGCCCAGGGGCACTGGGTCACTGCCTCTTTAAACACAGAACTGAATACGACATTCATGCTTTAGAACCCGTGGATTAATCTTTGCTTTTTCTGTAACCTTTGCTCACCGTAAAGATGCAGGGAGCAGGAGAGAATACTGCAGGTGTTTCCATCCTTAGTTCTGACGAGCCTCTGACACTTTTGGCTTCCAGGTCACTCTCTTGGCCTCCCCCACACTCCCATTGTGCTCCGTGGATTCATCGTCACCATCTGAAGTTGCAGCCTGTGTCTGTCGGGTACTTAGGTATTTGTCTCTCCCCCTAGAAATGCGGGCTCCACATCTGCCTTGGCCTCGATCTTTGTGTCCCCCCCAAGTTCCTGTGCTGAAGATAGTGTGTGAGGGGGGCCTTTCAGGGGGTGAATAGGGTTGGATGAGGTCATGAGATGTGCCCATGATGGCATCACGGCCCCTTCAAGGAGAGGGAGAGGCCACCGTGCGAGGGGGCCAGCCAGCATGCCAGGTGCTAGGGGGCCAGACACCCCCTGCCCTTGGGAGCGCCCATCACACGGGAGAGACAGCTGGAGAGCCCCACGGGCAGCCCAGGGTGGTGCTGGGAAGGAAGTGGCCTGCCCAGGGTTGGGGTTCTCAGGAAGGCTCTTGAGGGGGCCGTGCCCACACCTGAGGATGGGCAGGAGCAGCCGTCCTGCTGCCCGGGTCTACTCTGAACTCTCCGAGCTGCGGGCGGGGCTGCTGGGAAGCGCGGTCTACCTCTTCTCCCTCTGTGGTGATGGCGTACTTGCCCGCACGCTCCTGGGGCAGGGAGCTGTCTTGCTCGCTCTTCTCCTGAGCGCCTAGGAGTGTGTGGCGCTCGGTGTGTGTTCAGCACTTCCTTCCCCGATACTGGTGCAGGGAAGTTGCACAAAGCAGAAAGTAGAGATCAGTACCCCACCCCGTTCTGCCTCTGGTTTGACGCTCACGCCCTAGTGCGCGTCTCCCTGGCAATGTGCCCGCAGGAAGGGGGACCGTCCTTAGCAGGTTGCAGATACGTGTATTTTTACAGCTTACTCTTTTTTTGGTAAGCTGGGAAATTTGTGTAGACGAATGCACACTCTTTGGTTGGCTTCTGAGTATCTCATTAGCTGGAAAGGCCACTGTTCTGTTGATGGGTTCCGAGGTTGTTTCGAGTTTACTGTGATGCTATAGATAAATTTTAAAACAGTTATAACGTCCGTCATACAAATATAAATTGAGCAAGTACTGAAGATTTTTAAAATCATGGTAATAAGTATTTCTTATTAGTGAGAGAGGAAAGAAAAGTGAGATGCTAGACCTGCTTCAAACAAGACTCCACAGAGCAAAGCCGGATTCTCCCAGCAGCCGAGTGACTGCCTAAGAAACGAACAGTGGGCCAGTGATCAGTTCTTCCCACCAGACACTGGGTTCCTGCGGTCAGGAATCATTTGCATTGCTGTCAGTTTCTAGAATTCACAGAATTGTGAAACAGCTCAGTGATAAGTAAGGTTGAGAGAACCTAAATTAGGGACCTCAACTGGACATGCTGTTTGCCATTTCAAGTTTTCCTGACAGTGGTGGAAAAAGTGATGTGATGAGCAGTGCCTTCTTCCAGGTAAACTGCAGGAACGGGCACCAGACCTACCCTCTCACCTTAAACCAATCAAAACCAGGGAACATCTGTGAAACTATGGTTTTCAAACATCAGACCCCAGGCTGGCCAGGCGGTGACCACGGAGAGGGTCAGAGCTGCCTTGCGGCCGCCCCACCTGCCACTGGAGAGAGTTTCCGGGCGGGCACCCAGCAAGGTGGAGGGTACGGTCACTGTTTACACTGATCAGAAATTACCAGGCAGGCAAGGACGCAGGAAAATAGGACCCTACAGAGGAGAAAACCAATCAGGAGTGTGGCTAGAGGCTTATCAATTTTATCGATCTTGGAGAACCTGCTCTGGGTTTTATTATGTCTCTTGTTTTTCCTTTTTTTCATTCATTGATTTCTGCTTTTTATGTTTTCCCTTTCTTTTGATTATTTTGGATTTAATTTGCTTTTCTACATCTAATTTCTGAACGTAGAAGACAAAATCACCAATTTCAGAAATCTGTCATGGGGCATCATCACTAAAAACCCTGCAGGCATTAAGGAGATAAGAAGGGGATATTATGGGCAATTCTGTGCTAATAAATTTGAAAATTTATATGAAAGGAACATATTTTTAGAAAAATACAGCATCAAAGCTTACAGTCAGAAGAAGTAAGTGAACTCAGTAGCCCTCTCTCTGTTAAATTAAAATTTGCCCAACATTTTCCGACAAAATCTTCCAGGACCGTGTGGTTTCACTGGCAAGTTCTGTCAAACATTTAAGCAAGAAACAATCACAATTGTTCAGAAACTTCCAGGAAGACTGAAGCCCAGGTGATGCTTCCTCGCGACACCACAGCGGGGGGAGGCTTTTCCTGCTGAAAGTACATGCAGTGTCTCCCATGAAACAGATGCAGACTAGAGAACGTCGACGCCAACTGTGTGAGGCAGTGCACACGCACGTACACACACAAACACACGTACATGCACGCACACGCACAAATACGCGTGCACATGCACGCACGTGCACAAACGCATGCACATGCGTGCACACTCGTGCAGACATGCACACGCGAGCACACAGACACGTACAAAGAGACGCGTGGACGCACACGCACAAACGCACATGTGCACACATACACACATGCACAAATACATGCGCACACACGCACAAACACGCACACGCACACATACACACACGTACATGCCCAGAGACACGCACACGCACAAACACGTGTGCACATGCACACACGTGCACAAACGCATGCACGTGTGCACACTCGTGCAGACATGCACAGACATGCACACACAGAGACACGTACAGACGCGTGGACGCACACGCAGAAACGCACATGTGCACACATATGCACACGCACAAATACATGCGCGCACACGCACAAACACACACACATACACACACGTACACGCCCAGAGACATGCACATGCACAAACACGCACACGCACGCATACACACACATACATGCCCAAAGACACGCACACGCGTGCACATGCACAAACACGCACACGCACATGTACACACACGTACACGCCCAGAGACACGCACACGCACAAACACAACATACCAAAATGTTAGTGCATCATCACCCACGAAGTCAGAAATCAGTCAAATGCACGTGTCAACAGATCCACGCAGAAAAGCCGTACGGTCATCTCGTTATATGCAGACTAAGCGTCCGGCACAATTCTAGAACCGATTCTGATGAAGACTCCCAGGAAACTAAGAACGAGGGGACCTCCCCCAGCCTGTACAGAGCATCTTCAGAGCCCACAGCTGACCGCAGACCCACCGGGGCAGGGCAGGGGCGCCTGGCGTCCCCCTCCCGCTCAGCGCGGTGCCGAGGGTCCTGGCAGGTGCAGTAAGGTGAGAAAAGGAAATGAAAACCATAAGATTTGAAAGGACGGAATAAAACTCCCCGTGTGGGTGAAGATACGACGCCGCTGGGGGGTCGTGAAGCATCCACAGAGACTGCGAACGTGAGCACATGTGTTTAGTTGGCAGCGTACAGGGCTGTGCAGACACGTCTTCTTCCTGTCAGCTGTAACACCGGACACGTCCGATGTGACGCGGTACTCGTGCTGGAGTGAGGGGCATGGCACGGATGCCGCGCACGTGGGCGGTGTGCGCTGGGACCTGTGACCCGCGTACGAAGGAGACCAGAGAGGAGAGGAGATGGGGCGGCGCGCCCTGTTCGTGACGTGGACACCCGTGATGTGGCACGGTGGCTGCCCACCGGCTGAGCCCCCGTTGAGTGAAGTTCCCCTTGAAATCTCTGCGTGGTGTTTTGGTAGAAGCCTGCACGATACGTCTAAAATTTCATATGGGAAGACAAAGGAACTAGAATAGCCAAAAGTGTAGGGACTCACACTTTCTCATTTCAAGATTTATTGTAAAGTTACAGCAGGACAGAAGGACAGAGCTCCAGATCAGTGGAACAGAGATACAGAAATAAACCCAGGAATACGGCCCGGTGATCGACCCGGGCTGACCACAGTTCCTGAGAGAAAAGGACACGTGTTCAGCAGGTGGTGCTGGGAAATTGGACGTCTGTCGTTCCCACGCAGACGCAAATCTTCTATACTTTGCACCATACACAAAGATTAAAGCAAGCTATGGACCTGAATTAAACTTAAAATTATAAAAGTTCTGGAAGAAATCTTAGGAGAAAATCCTTGTGACCTTGAATTAGGCAAAGATTTCTTGGACGCACCAAAAGCACAATTCATAAGAGAAAAAAATTGATGAATTAGAATTCATCATAATTCGGAACTGGCCAGACCCTGGGGAGAGGTCAGCTGGGTGAGGCTGTTGGCTGCGGTGTGGCCGCCGGTCTGGAGGAGTCGGGGTGGGGCACGCTGCCCGGGCGGGCCATGGATCTGCAGCGGCAGGGGGCGGGGACAGGCGGGTCGGGATGAGGGCCCAGCGTGTGACCTGGGGGCTTTGTTGCCGGTGCTGATTGAGACATTGTTGTCCGCGGGTCACAGCGCTCTGTGGATTAGATTAGCAGCCCCAGTGCGCTCTCGGGGAGTGTGGACGGTGCATTTGTGCGAGTTAATCTCAGAAGCTCTGCGAGCAGAGCTGACGACGTGCCTCACCTCCGGACATGCACTCCTGTCTGCAGGTCTGTGGGCACCGGCTGGAGCTCCGAGCCTGCCTTCCCTCCCCAGTGAGAGACAGCACGGCAGCCCGGAGCCTGGTGGGCCACCCCCTCCTGCTGTGTGGCTCCGGGCAAGGGCGGACCCCGAGGTCTCGTAAGGGACGACGGAGGCGTTGCCGGTAACGTGCGGTGCCGCTGCCTGGCCCGCTGTGAGCGTGGATTAAAGTGCCTGCTGGACCGCGGTGCGCTGAGCGGTGGCCCTGCCACCCCCCGCCTGTCCTGCGTGCGCTGGGGAGCGGGGGACAGAGCGCCCCAGCCGGCTGCGCGGGACGGCTCTTCCAAGTTCCGATAGTTGAAGGTCACTGAGGAAAGGACTGCTGGATCAGACTGCAAAACTGCGGTTTTTAAAAATTTTATGAAGAGGTCTTACAAACGAGGAAGAGTTTGTAGAGTGCCAACAGGAGGGTGGCCAGAGTCCATCTTGTGGGACCGAGCCCCGCGCTGCCCAGGAGTGTCCTGAGAGCACGTGGTCCCAGATCTCTGGGAACAGGAGGGAATTACTTTAGTAACGTTTCGGGGAACCCGACGTGTCCCTGCGTTAATACCCAGCACGCGGCCAGTGCAGTCAGGGGCCCCTCCCACCTGTCCTCTCATGCCGCCCCTGATGTGTTTTACACCCTCAGCACGTTGCGATTTGCCCTGGCGCATTTTGGGCGCCACCGTGGCAGACGGGAGGGGAGAGACGCAGTGAGCTGCCCTCGTCACTGTCCTGCCGAGCGGCACTTCCGCGTTCCTGTCTGCCGCTGACAGCCACGGGGGACCCACCTGGCCGCCGGCGCCCCCAGACGAGGCTGCGGGGATCTCGAAGCTGCTCTGACCTCTGACCCTGGTGCCCTCTCCCCCCTGGGTGGGCAAGGGCACGCAGACCCTCACTCACAGCCATGGAGGCCCATCCTGCACTCCCAGACCCTGCCTCTCAGCCTCAGGCCCACGGAACCTGGCAAGTAGCTCGTGGTGTGCCCTTGCAGGCCCTTGCGGCTGTGTTCAGCTCACACGTGTGGACAACGGTCGGCTGTGGGATCCCGGGTGATCTGTAAGTTCGCGTTACTTACGCGTCTCCGTTTCCTTCGGTCTCAGAGGGCTTGTCCAGAGTCGGTCCTCGCTGCTGAGCCATAGGTCCTTGCCAGGCTGGGCCCTTATTCCCCGGAGTACAGCGTGGCCTGTGCTGTGGCCCCACTCGACGGATGAGAAAACTGAGGTGTGCAGGGTCAGGAGATGTGCCCAAGGCTGCACAGCCACAGGACGGGAGCCCCAGCCTCTGCAGTGCCAAAGGCTGGCCTGGCCACCAAGTCGGGAGGCCTGGGGTGAGTGAGGGGCAAGGCGGTCCGCAGGGGCAGGAAGCAGGGTGCTAGGGACGGATGGGCAGGGGTCCACGACGCAGGGCAGCTGTTGGAAGGGGCTTGGGTGTGGCTTCCTGGCAGCAGGCAGGGGGAGGAGGAGGTAGGAGGCAGGGAGGCTCAGGAGGGAACTGGGCCCTCCCGGTCGAGGGCCAGCCGCCTGCCGCAGGGGCGGGGACAGATTGGGCTGCGTGAGGAAGGAGGAAGTTGGTTGGACCAGTGGGCAGGGGTGGGGCCTGCGGACCCAGTAGGAGAGGGGAGTCCTCAGTTGCCTGGATCCAGGATCTGGGGTTCCTAGCAGCATTGGTGGTAACCCCCATGGGAGCTTTGGGGCTGGAAGTGGGTCTTTAGGGCCCAGGACGGAGAGGAGGCACAGGGTCTGCTGGGGCCTGCTGGGCTCTGGAGAGTACTGACTCGAGTTCAGCGCAGGCCATTTGCTCAGGGGGTACTGGGGAGGTTGGGGGGAGCAGGAGAGATGATCATTAGGGGGCCGGGAGGAGCAGGAGGGCAGCTGACCGGGAAGGCCAGAGCCAGGTGTGGGCCCTGGGAGTCTTTTAGGTCCTGGGATCACAATCTCCTGCGAGCCGAAATGGCTCAACGAAGGGGCCTCGTGGAAGTGGTGGGTGGGTGTTGTGAAGGGGGTTTCCAGGAGGGGTACCAAGGTGTCTCGTGTGGTGACCGTGGGGCTGTGACCACTGCTGGCCCCTGTGGTCAGTGTAAAGGCAAGTGAGCGCAGGTGAAGCAGGTGGGAGTCTTCGCCGTATCTGCCAAGGACCCGGTTTGATCCTGCTCCCCATCTCAGTTGGGTGAACGTGTTTTTTTTTTTTTTTAAAGATCTTATTTATTTATTTGCGAGAGAGAGAATGAGAGACAGCATGAGAGGGAGGAGGGTCAGAGGGAGAAGCAGACTCCCTGCCGAGCAGGGAGCCCGATGCGGGACTCGATCCTGGGACTCCAGGATCATGACCTGAGCCGAAGGCAGCCGCCCAACCAACTGAGCCACCCAGGCGCCCGGTGAACGTGCTTTTTAAGTTCCAGTAGAGCTTTGATGTCCTAAAGCAACAAGTTTTGTTTGAAATTGAATTGAATGTGGAGCGTGGGCTCCACATTCCTGGTTCTGTAACGGGAACGGTCTCTCGCCCAGCCTCGCAGACCCACACACACACGTGCAGCACGGGGGCTTGTCCAGCCTCCGGGGGCGGCGGCTCAGTGTTTGCGGTCAGCTGTGGGCACGGCCGGGCCGCTGCCACGCACGGAGTAAACTCCAGCCCCACATGCTGGGGCGGCAGCCGGGCCGAACCCATCCTGGACGCAGAGCCCGGGTCCAGCCTCACACAGGCTCCGGAAGACCCCTCGCCGGTCGGCTGGCGAGGCCACGAGGCTTGTGGCCTTGTGTGTGCTGGCCGTGGGGAGAGGTGCTCGGTGGCCGTGTGCACTGCGGGAGGGCGCCCATCGGGGCCGTGGGCAGCTGAGTCTGGGCTTCCTCCTGGGGGCAGGCCCCTGGCCTCCACGCCCACCCACCCAGCGCAGCCCCCGAGCCCAGGGAGGGTGGCCGCGCCGGCAGAGGTTGAGCCCCTGCTGCCCCAGGCTGGAGGTGGGCAGAGGGTCTTCCAGATGAGCATGTTTTCCAAGTAGACTTGGTAAATAGCAGTAACTTTTCTCTCAAGAAATTCTTTTGTCTCCTTTCTGCTCCTTATCTTGGCCATCAGGCTTCCACTGGCCTGTGTGCAGGATGTGATTCCTTTTTAGGTCACTCAGATGCTCCTCTCTGCAGAAAGCCTAACAAGGGCTGGCTGTTGCTATTTTTAACGCTGACTCTGGGCCCGCGGAGGGGCCGGTGGGTTGGGCGAGGCCGCCTCGCGGCTTTCCTGGGCCACCTGCACAGCGTCCGGGGGCTGCAAGCTGCTGTGTGCACAGACGGTGTGGGTGCGTGTGCGCAGCAGCGAGTCCTCAGGCGCTTTCTTACCCACGTTTCTAATTCACTCTTTTCCAAATACTTTTCTTGATCCTTCTGATGAAAGAACGCATGTATTTTTATCAAAAGTTCCTTTTTTTTGGTAGAATTTTGGTGAAGCAAGTATGTGTGCACTTTGGGCAGTGACTTGCTTGCTGTCCCAGGGGAAGCTACGCCAGTGTCCCCATGAGGTGGGATGGACCCGGCTGGGTGGAGGCCCTGCTGGGCGGAGGCCTGCGTCTGCTCACACCAGCCTGCCTGGGGCCTGGGACCACCGCCCCTGTGTGGTTTACCGAGATGTGTTTCCAACCAGAAGTGACATGAGCTTGCTGTCCCCCACTGTGGGGGGGCTTTTCCTGTCCGTCCTCAAGGTATCCCTGGCATCGGCCCTGAAGGAATCCCTGCCCGGGATCATCCACGGTCCAGAGCTCCTTCCAAGGGGCCTGGTGCATACACCACACCGAGCTCTGCGCCCGAGGTGAGCGCGGTGGTGTCGAACCCACGCCACCAGTCAGGGGCTTCCTCTGTCCGGCTTGTGCTGAGTGCCAGACCCTGGCGTCCTCACTGACCGCCACAGCCACTGTCCAAGGCAGGCTGTCCAGGAGGGGCACGCTCAGGCAGCCCGGGGCACCAGGCACAGGGTCTCTGCCAGGAAGGACGGAGCAGGACTCCTCGCGAGCAGGTGTGCTTCCCGGAGAGCCCACGTGGCCACCCTACCCTGCCCGCGGCGAACCTGCTGCTCTCAGGCCCCGGCTGTTCTGTGCAGCATTACTAAAAATCCCGTAACTGAGTCAGTGACACAAAACCACAGATGACAGCTGCCCCCCAGTCACCACATCCTAGTTACTTTACTACATTTCACTGCCAGCATCTGGGTTATTGGTGTCTGTAGGAGGAGAGAGCATCTCCCAAATTCCACGTTCAGTGCCATCGTGTCAGGAGCTTGGGCCACCGGGGCGTTTATGCCATGGAAACAGGTACATTCCACCAGTCGGGGTTTGTTCCCAGAGAGCCAGCTGTCAGGCCCCTGGCAGTTGCTGGCCCGACCCCAAGGACACGCGTGTCCCCCAGGACAGCGGTTCCTGGGATGTGTTTTGTCACACGAGGACATGGCAGTGGAAGTGGCCCCGGGCCCTGGGGTGCGGTCTGGTAAGAGTGCACAGTGGAGGGCATGTTCGGCATTGTCCAGCAGCGGTGAGCACAGCCCGTCCCCCTGTCTTCCACCGGCTGGGGCCGCCTGACTCGCCTGCCGGGGCCGTTTACGGCTCTGTCTGCGAAGGCTTACACTTGCCTCCTGAAGTCCCCACAGCTTCACTCACTTGCAAAGGAAATATTTTTCTTCTGTTAGTGAAAATTTCTGCAGTATGTCACTAAAATTATGGTTTCTAATGAGCTATTTTGAATTTCTCACCACGTGCCATAATTAAATCTGTTTTACAATGAAGTCCTTAGCTGTTTGAGTGATAGGGTGACAGATGCCCAGGCTCTGAGCACGGGCACCTGCCCTCCCCTAAGAGCTGGCAAACAGAAGTGGTCTTCAAGCCGAGTTTCAGAGTGGGCGTCGACCAGAGATGCGGGGGCCCCGGTTCCCCCTTGCCCTGCCGTTAAGGAACCGGGGAAAATCAAAGACGGACGGATCGCATTTCCCATCATCCCGACAGGCTCCCTGCTCAGCTCCGGAGCCCTGGGCGGTGGGCGGTTTCTGGCCTTTCTCCCACCGAGTTAAACAACGACTGTGTTGAACAAACTCTTTATTATGTGAATTTAAAACGTGCATGAAGTAGAGGGAACAGGGCGACGTCCCTCGGTGCCCAGCAGCCTCGCTCACAGTTTCCAGCTCACGGCCAGTCCTGTTGCGGTTGTGCCCTGCAGGCCCCCCCGCCCCCCCAGTCACTGAAGCAAACTCCAGGCAGCATGACGTCATGCATCAGCCTGTCTGCATGTGTCTCTGGAAGAACTGAAAGCGTCATCCGTGTCGCTGGGACACCTACGAAGGTTGACAGGAGTCTAAGTATCGGGTCTGCGTTCCGATGTTCCCACCGTCCCCTAATTCACGCACTGTTGGTAACTGCAGTGGGTCAGTATCTTGGTGGAAATTGAAATGTTTTCTTACCTTTACAGAGGCGTGCTTGGCATACGGTGGACTTTGCGTGGCTCGAGGCCGGCGGTGTGGCAGGTTCTGACCGCCCTGGGGGCTCGCGTGTCCACGCAGCTCCCGGCAGCCTGTAACTGCTGCTCTGGGGCCCGTGTGCGGCGCGCCCGCTGCTTTGCTCTCTGCCCCTCGCTGTCCATCGGTCTGCGTTTTCTAGATTTCCTTCCCTCAGCGCACTCCACGTGGTTTCTGTCTGAGGAGTCACGGGGGCCCAGCCGCGGCCGCTCTCGGACGGCACGCAGGGGCGCGTGTGCTCTGCAGCCGCCTGGCCTCGGCTCACGTCTACTCCACCAGGGTGCCTGACGGTGTCACCATCTCTGCGTGCTTGTGTGCGGCGTACGTACACGCGTGTGTGTGCGTGTACTTGGGCACGTGTGCGTGCGCACGCCTGTGTGCTCTGTGTTTGTCTCATGTGTGTACATGTGTGTGCTCTTGTCTACACCGGCATGTTGGCGCTCTTGCCGTGTAGACGGTGTGGCCCGCAGAGCCGAAAGCATCGACGTGGCTGTCCACAGAAGACGTCTGTGCACGTGCTCCCGGTGGAATCCCTGGATCTCCCTCTGTTGAGAACTGGATCTCCGTGCCTCTGGCGTTGGAAGCACGCCTGCCGGGTGTGCACGTCCCGGGCTCACGCTTGGTCTCACCGGGGCTTCCAGAGAGCTCGTCCCGTCGTCGCCTGGTTCACGTGTTGGTTCTGGCCAGTGCGCATGTGACCCGCTTGGCTCTCCCCGCGATCTTTGTCCCCGGAGACGTGTGCTGCACCTGTGGGGTCCGATCCCCCTGCCGGCCTGCGTACTGGGGGGGTCGTGTGGGTGAACCTTCTCAGGGGCTCAGGAAGCCCTTCCAGGCACAAGTTCAGGTCTCTTTCTGGGGAAGTTTCCTTGGATTATGATTTTAAAGATTAGTTCTGATCTGATGTTTCCTCCCGCAGGGACTGGTGGCTGTCCTGCCCAGCTCCTCTCCCCCCTCCCCCTCCCCCGCCTGGCCCCTCTACCCCCTCTCCTGCCCATCTCCTCTCCCCCCAGCGCGTGCCCTCTCCCCCCGCCCCACCCATCCCCTCTCTCCTCTCCCCTTCATCGCAGCTTCTCCTGTCAGTCAGCCCTCCCTTGGGTGCTTTGTCATCTGTTCTTTTCTATGAGGATTTTGTCGTTTTCCATTTCTTTCCTGAGGTTAATGTTGTTTCTTTCTCTTTTTGTTTTTGGTCCATTTCTGGTTGAGTTTTGTGCTTCTGATTCCTGTTCTCAGATGGCAGTTTGAGCGTATTTAATTCTGTTGCAGCGTGGCTGGTCCGTTGTGCTCGGTGGTCCTGGGTTGGGGCTGATTGGACCTCCTGTCTCCATAGACTCCTTTCCCGCCTGGCCCGCGGGAGGAGGCTTGTGCGGGTTCCCAGCCCGACAGCACCCCCTTCTGTCCGCCCAGTAAAGTGCAGGCCCATCGGGGCTGCTAGCGGCCCGCGAGTCTGTCTGCGGTGAGCGTGGTACTCTCCTGGCTCTCTTCCGTCCATCAGCCCGTTTCCCCTTCCTTCCCTTTCTCCTCGGTCAGCAGCTGCCCAGGGCCGCCTCCCCTCCTTTCTGTCCCCTTTCTGCTCCACAAGGCCCGTCCTTTCCTGACCACATGTCAGGCCTGCCTCGGCCTGGCCCAGGTGTCCCCAGGCACGTGGCATGCTGTTGGGTGCTGACCGCCAGGTCCCCAGGCTGTGCGGCCTTTGGCCCCTAAGCAGGGTGTTCCCGCCCCAGCTCCTGGCGGCCTCCATCCGCTCTGGGCTTCAGGAGTTCGGCGTTTTCAGATTGCACACACGTTTGAAACCACGCAGTGGTTGTCTGTGTCATCCCACTTAGCGGGACGCCCTCGCGGTGCAGCCTCTATTCTGCTCCCAGGTGCGCCCCGTTCCCGCGGGGCCCCGCTGCTGTGTGCAGAAGCCCCCGCAGCCTCTGTGAGCCCTGTGAGGAGGCTGCGGGGGTCCGGCGCTCCATGCGTCCCGGTGCCGCCCTCCGCCAGCGCCCCTGGGCATACCCCCGCCCCCGCCAGCCCGGCGCCTCCCGCGGGTGGCCTCTCAGTGTGCGGGTCTGAAACCCGTGGCAGCTTTGAGAGAGTCCAGGCTGCCCTGGTGTAAATGAATGGGGCCTTTGTGGATGGCTGAACGAGAGTGTGTTTACAGCTCGGATACGTATTTCTCCACGTGGAGGGGCCACACCACACCGATTGTGCCCACTGATGAAGTTCAGGGTGATCGTTCCACGGCCTGTTCCTGGAGCGGTGCCGGTGCGGGGAGACGCGGCGTCGGTGCCCACATCGTCAGAGCTGAGCCATGCTCGTCATCGGAGAGTGTCCTGGGGTCACTGCTCAGAGCATGTCGCCGCCAACGGAGGTCCCAGAGATAAAATCATGGGAGTCACTTTTTTGGCTGTTTATTTAAACTTATGATCAGTTAAAATTTAGTTTCAAATATGATAAATTTAATTTGGAAAATCATTGTTTTCCATCCAAGATACGTTGAACATAGGTCTTTCCTGCCCTAGAAGTACGGCTCAGTCAGGGTGCGGTGTTGTGCGTGGGGCGGGTTCAGAGACTGGAGGCCAGGAGGAGCACAGCGGACCGCAGCACGTCCTGTCCAAGTAGCGCCATGAGACGGCGTTGGCCGGGTGTGCGGTCCCAGGACAGATCACCAGGTGTCTGGGTCTGGGTCTGGGTCTGAGACCCCGAATGAAGTGGAGGGGCAGGAGGTGGAGAAACGGAAGGCGCGGCTCTCCGCATGGCTGCAGGTTGAGGTGCGTCGGGATAGGCTTGGAGGTGCTGTGACAAACGCTGGAAGGCCTGTGTCACCGACCTCACAGCACCGATCCCCTAAATGTCCTGCACCCTCGTGAGTTTGGGGCTGCTGCCAACCCAACAGTGAGGAAACAGGGGCCAGGACCAGCGCCCCCTGGACATGTCTCATCCACGGTGAGGCCCTGTTGCCCGGAAGAGGTGCACGGCGTGGGCAAGCTGCTGTCTGGGCCTCACAGGGTGGCCCGGCCACTCTGGAGAGAGGGGAGTCCCTCAGGAGTGAGGTCAAGCGGCCAGGCCCTGCCCAGAGCAGCAGGGGGAGGGAGAGGAGTGCCCAGCATGAGTGGAAGGATGGTTAGGAGGGTCCTGCGGGCTGGAGAGCACGAACTGCTGTGGGACAGACAGACGGACGGTTTCTGGGTCGGGGACTCAGGCCTGGCTCGCGTGGCTGTTCTGGCCTGGGCCTGTCCTCGAGGACCTGCCACTCACCCAGGTTCCTCCGGAGCGAGCGTCCTCAGGCCGAGGGGGAGAGGCCCAGGGAGGAGCAGCGAGGGTGGCCACCGCGACCCTCCACGCTCTCACCTGTGCCTGTCTCAGGCAGCACTGCGTCTAGCCCACACCGGGGACGGGGCTGCCCTGCATCTCGGGGCCTTCTGGAGGGGTGTGGAGCGTGGGAGAGGAGCCCTGCCAGTTTAGGAGAACGAAGGGAAAGCAGAGTCCTTTCATCAGAGTCTTTAGTCTGTGCCAAGGGCTTTGCTAACCCGTGGTCTTCAGACCCGGACCGTCCGAGGTCACGACCCCACGGTATGTCCTTGCAACAGAGGCTCGGCCTGGGAGGGTGGGGGCTGCTGCAGACGGAGGTGCAGACTGGTGGGGGCCAGTGCCCAGATGGACGCCCGCGCCACGCTCACTCTGCACACCTGAAGCACCTGCTGCTTGAGTCCATCCCACGGGTGGCCACTGAGGGCGTGGATGTGTCAGGGGCATGTCCAGAGCCCCGGGACTTCCAGCCATCTTCTGTTTTGGATTCTGAGTGATGGGGGCCAAGCGGAGGCTGCTCCTGTCCAGGCAGAACATTGCTGGGTCGCTAGGGTCGAGGCCTACGACTGATGTCGTTGGGGCAGAGGGCCGGCACGGCGGCTCCTTTGTCCAGGCCGACCCTGAGGCCTTGTCTGTGTTCTGAAGATCCGTGGGCAGTTCTGGAACCCGACCCAGCCCTCTGCCACCCTGGCACCGCAAGACAGACACGGAGTCGTGCATCCACGGGCAGTGTGGCAAACGCGTCTCCGTCGTCACTGCAGAGTTATCTGTTTGGAGAATCTTGGTGCCCGGGTGGACAGGCTGGTCCTCTGGGAAGAGTGTTGGGCTGTGCTGCTGAGGAGACGTGCGCTGTGTAGGGCGGCCTCGGGGCCGAGAGCCTGTCAAGCGTTGGGGCGCCCACACCCGTGCCCACCAGGGTGTGATTCCCAAAACTCGCATCTCCACCATTCCTCCTCCGGGAGGTGCACTGTCCTGTGGGAGTGCCGTGAACTCTCTATCTGAGCGCACCTGCCGAGGGGCGCTGGGCAGCTTGGCATCCCAGTCGCTTGGGCGTTCCTGAGTTTGGCGCACTCGAGAGGTGTTGGCCTGGCTCCCTGTCCTTCCGGCAGGGCTCACCGTGGGGCGTGTCCCCCGCCCCAGCCCCATTCTAGGTCGCATGTTCTGCCAGCCTGAGCCCTGAGGGGGGTTGGCAGCGGGAGGTGCTCATGCTTGCGTGTGATGGGGATCGGGAACTGCCTTAGTGAACTTCCGGTAAGCCCATTTTCAAGGAACCAAGAGCAGGCCGGGAGCAGCTTACTCAAGCACGGATGCTTCTCCCACTCCGCTTAAATGTGTCTCCTGTCAGAATTTCTTCACTTTTTTAACAGATCCCAGTTCTGGGTTGTGTGTTTATGACCCAGCTGAGAACCGGTGGGCTACGCTGCACGCCACCTGCCGGTTGAGCGGCTGCCACCGCTGTGCCGTGCTTCCCGGCTGCGCCGCGGGCCATTCATCCCCCAATGCACGGCGTGCAGGCCTGGCGCCCACGCCCTCGTCCCCTGTGCCCAGCCCTCCACTCCTCTGTGGGCTCTGCCTGGCTGCACCCTAGAAGCAGCGGCTTTCCCTCAGGGCTGCGCAGCACCGCCCACGTCCCTGAGGCCGCGGAGGGCTCACTGGCCGCCGGGTCCCAGCAGGAAACAGTGTTGGGGGCTGGGTTGCTGGTGACATCAGACCACTGGTGTGGGGCCGGCCTCTGCGATGGTGCATTTGGGGAGGCAGCCGCCAATCCGCGGAGCCTCTGACGGCCTGTCCTGCGCTTCCCTCCCCAGGTCGTGCACACGCACAAGCCGCACTTCATGGCTCTGCACTGCCAGGAGTTTGGAGGGAAGAACTACGAGGCCTCCATGTCCCACGTGGACAAGTTTGTCAAGTAAGTCCCTGCGGTGTGCGCCACGCCCTTCCCAGAACACGGTGCCCCTGGGGGGGGGGGGCAGGGCGGAGGGGAATAGCGCGCCCCTGGGGGGGATACGGGGTGACAGCGAGCCCGGGGGGTGTGCACATGCAAGGTGACAGTGGTGCCTTGGGCCTGGAGACTTCAGCCCTGGGTCCAGGCGGAGTGTCCCATCTGTGCGGTCTGACGGCTGCCATCCTGCCCTTGCTGTGGGTGGACGGACAGATGGACATCGAGCAGCTCACAGCTGTGTTCGTCACAGTGGGATGGGGACGGAGTGCAGTCGTCTGTGGAGAGTGAAATCTTTGTCATTGGGAGGAAGTAGCCACAGGCGTGTGCTGAGTGCCGCACGCACACCCTGCCGCCCCGTGGAGGAGAGGCCCTCCCGGTGCTGCTGGGACGGGGCGCCGAGGCATCCTCATGGGCCCGGGAGGTGGACCCACGGGGGCCGGGCTGGGAGCAGGCTTGAGGCCTGGCGCTGGGAAGCGGGGTCCCCGTCTAGCTGTGGGTAGCAGGAGCAGCTCTGGCGCCTGCCTGCCTTCTGCCCACAGCCCGAGTGCCCAGGACTCCTCTCTGCCCCCAGGCACTGCTGTGCCTGCCCTCCGTGTCCCCTGGATGTGGCCTTGGCCACGCCCCAGCCGTGGACTCCGGGCACTGTGACCGCTCCTGCCAGCAGTGTGAGGTGACACTTGCTGACTGCCAAGGCTGGTCACTGAAGGCCACCGTGCCCGCAGGGAGCCGCATGTGGGCCTCTGGGTCTGCGCTCGGAGCCCCGGCGCCCGCCACGTGGCCGGAGGAGGGCTTCAGCTGCTGTCACCTCGCTCAGTCCTGCTCGGGGCCCCTGACATCGTGGGTAGACACAAGGCATCCATGTTTCCAGTTGTTAAACTGGGGGTAATGTGCTATTTTCCCTAAACGAGGTAATTTTAAGGCTATTTTTATCAAAATGTTTTTCTTTTTTTTAAACTTAAACTAATACTAGGATTAATGTGGGCGAGCAAGGGGTAGTTAAATAGCCCCAAGTGCCCGAAATAATACTAAAAAGCATGAGGTGGGCGTCCCCTGGCCTGGGCTGCAGGCCCCTTGGGGCGCAGTGAGGTCAGGGCGAGGGGTGCAGGGTGGGGATGGGCTGCAGGAGGACCCCGCCCTGCGTCACCCAGCCGTGTGCAGCCGGCTGCGAGCTGCATCGCTGGTGGCTACGTGAGAAGGTGACACTGGACGCCCCCCCCCCCCCCCGCCCCGCACACGAGCACGAATCTCAGTCCTGTCACCGAGTAGATGTCAAACGCAGTCATAACAACGCTGAGACTAAGTGAAGGACGATGTGTCTGCGGCTCTGGGGCAGGGAGAGATTTCTTAAAAAGGTGCAACAAGTGTCACCTACAAAGAAGATTGAGAAATTTGTTAAGCGATGAATGATAATATGAAAATTATCAAAAGAAAAGACACTGTACACGAAGTAAATGTTTAGCCACACCTGGGAAGGGCACCTGCCACACAGCTGAGTGACAAAAGCCAGCGCTTGAGAACATAGAAGGGCCCCAGAAGCCGTGAGAAGGACCACGTGGAAAGAGCCAGGCATTTCCCGGAGGGGGCCTTGCGGGCCTGTGGAGGGAGGCCGCCCTGCGTCCCGTCCCAGCCCCCACCCCACATCCCCTCGTCCCCACCCCACGTCCCCTCGTCCCTACCCCATGTCCACATCCCCGCCCCACATCCAGGTCTCTGCGTCCCCGCCCCGCATCCCCTCGTCCCCACCCTGCATCCCCGCCCTGCGTCCCCTTGTCCCCACACTGTGTCCCCACCCCGTATCTGTGTCCCTGCCCCACATCCAGGTCCCCGCGCCCCCATCCTACATCCCGTGTCCCCACCCCACATCCCCTC
>NW_022589731.1:26756067-26761834 GCF_004348235.1 Phoca vitulina
CCCTGTGTCCACATCCCCCCCCACATCCAGGTCTCTGCGTCCCCGCCCCGCGTCCCCTCGTCCCCACCCTGCATCCCCACCCTGCGTCCCCTTGTCCCCACGCTGTGTCCCCACCCCGCATCCATGTCCCCGCCCCACATCCAGGTCCCCGCGCCCCCACCCATGTCCCTGCGTCCCCACCCTATGTCCCGTGTCCCTACCCCACATCCCCTCATCCCCACCCTACGTCCCCTCGTCCCCACCCCGTGTCCACATCCCCGCCCCACATCCAGGTCCCCGAGTCCCTGCCCCGCATCCCCACCCCCCCCTCCCCGCGCCCCCGCCCTGTGTCCCCACCCCGCCCCCGCGTCCCTGCCCCACATCCAGGTCCCCGCGTCCCCGCGTCCCTGCCCTGTGTCCCCACCCCGTCCCTGCCCCACAAGTGCAGACATGTGGCTTCTGCCGTCCCCCTGCTGTCCTGGCGCTGCTGTCAGGTTCTTCTACCCACACCACATGGGACACACACTATTACTAGGTTTGCTCTAAAGTGTTAGCTTTTAAAAAGATGACAAAGTGAGAGAAGACGGCATATGTTCTGATCACTTTCTCTGTCGGTTCCCTCGTGGAGACACAGTTTCTGTCTAGTACCGTGTTCCTTCAGCCTGAGGCCTTTCTGTGGTGTTCATCTGCACGCAGTCACTGGTGACAAGTTCGCAGCTTTGCTTTGTCTGAAGAAAGTCTTTGTCTTCAGGTTGAAAGAGGTCTTGTCGTGAACGGAACTCGGGCTTGCCGGCATTTCTGCGTTCGTCCTTAAAGGACATCATTGCGCTGTCCTGTGTCGTGTGGTTTCTGACGGGGGCTGGGCCGTCGTCCTCGTCTCCATTTTCGGTGTATAATGTGTCTTTTCCCTGACTGTGGGATTTTGTCTTCCTGGCTGGTTTGCAGCAACTTGATTCTGTCATGTTTTAGTTTGATTTCCCTTGTTTGTCTTACGTGGGGTTCTAATTCTAATCAAATTTGGAAAAAGTTTGTCCGCTATTTCCTTAAATATTTTCCTCCTTCCCTTCTCTCGTCCTCCGAGCCCGGCTCCTGGGGTCGGTTGTGTGGCGTCAGCCAGGTCCCCTCGGCGCTTGCAGCTTGTGTTCCTCTAGCTTTGCTTCAGTTTGGGTAATTTCTGTCTCTGTGTCCTGTAGTCACTGATCTCGCTGGTCTGTTTCCTTAGGTTTTCACCTGCGTTTACGTCCACCCAGCTGGAGATGTTTGATTTGTGGTTTTAGTTTTTGCCTTTCCTCACATTTATGTTTTCCTTGAAATCTTTGATCATATTTACGATACCTGCTTCCAGGCACTTTTCGGCTAATTTTTGTCCTTCCTGACCCATCTCTGTTGACTGCTTTTTTGTAGATTGTGGGTCATATTTTGCTGCTTCTTGGCACGCCAAGTTAATTCTTACGTGGCGCCAGACGTAATGACTGTTAGGGTGGCGTTTCGTGTCTGAACCTTGTGTCCTGCCCCGGACGCGTCTGAGGTTGGTTCCTGTGGGCGGCGAAGCGCCGGACGGTCCATTTGACCCTCTTCCCTTCTTTTCCGTGTGCGTTTCAGTTTGCCTCTTAGAGCTGGAGCCCCTGCCCCGCTGCCACCGAGCTGGCAGGAGGGGCGGAGGGGGGCCCTCAGCCGTGGGGCCGGCGGGTAAGCGGGGAGGCCTCCCGCCGCCACTCTGGTGTGTCCACGGGGCTCTGGGGTCAGTGGCCACATTTCCAGCCACATTTGCTGAGATGATGGAGAGGCGCCCACTGAAGCTTTTCCTGGTCGTGAAAGGACACAGAACAGCCCGGGGGAGCCCCCTCACGGGTGTTCAGAGACCCTCCTTTGTGTCGTGTCCTCTGCGCCTGCTCATGATGCCCAGCCCCTCCCCGATGACGAGCAGCCCTCGCCTGCCCTGAGCACACAGGGGGTCTTAGTTTCTCGCCCCCACCGCTGGTCGGGGGCGTTGCGTAGCCTGGGCCTCGGAAGCAGCGTCCTCTGTGGCTTGTGCACTAAAGAATTCACTTTTCCCTTCCAGAGAGCTGCTGTCCAGTGACGCGATGAAGGAGTACAACCGGGCCCGCGTCTACCTGGACGAGAACTTCAAATCCCAGGAGCACTTCACGGTGAGTGTGCTTCCGTGTCCCGGGGTCAGCGCGGGCCGGCGGCGCGTCTGTGGGAGCTGCCCCCCGCTGACGAAGTGGCCGCTGAGGGCCCCTCTCTGGCAGAACACGCGGCCACGCCCAGGTTGGAATGTCAGTGGCACAGACGGGGTCCACGGGAGGGGGGCAGCAAGCAGGGGCCCGGGGCTGTGGCCTGTGGGCCGAGGAGGGTGAGCTGGGGGCTCCTGACAGAGATGAGGGGTTACACCCGTCCCTGGATCCACTCTGCGCCGTTCTTGGCGCCTGGTCCTGCTCGCAGGGTGCAGGCCGGTCCCTTTGTGAGCCCAGGCAGCCCTCCATGGCGGTCTGGCCTCCCCGGCAGGGAAGCGGCACAGAGACCTGCCCTTTCTCTGTAAGAGTCGTTGGTCTGGGGGACAGTGGACACCTGGAAAGGGGGCCCCGCTGGGGTGCGGCGGCTGTGGGAGGCACCGGTGACGAGGGCTGAGGCTTCTTGCAGGAACACGTGTGGTGGGTTTGGAGTAGCTGGTTGTTGGCTCAGAGGATATGGCCTCACGGTCCCCATCTTCGGGGAAGCCTCAGAGCTGCTCGGTTAGCTCGGTTAGCTCGGTGTTCTGTTCCGGAGCCCTTCCCCTGACGTCTGTTGTGTTGCCAGCAGCCTGGTGTGCAGCAGGGGCTCAGCCGTTGTGCGGGTCGGGGCTGCCTGGGAGCCAAGGGCGGGCAGGGCTGGGGCGCAGCACGTGGAGGTGGCCCTTTGCTTAGAAAGGTCAGTTCTCAGTCTTTAAATTTGGGGCATCTGTGCCAGTCCGGTGGTGTCTTCTGTGGCTGAGATGGTCATTGTCCTCGGGCACACGCACCCTCCAGCACACCCACTGGCCAGCGTGGCGGCCTCAGCTCACAGCCCCCACGCCCGCTGCCCCCCTGCCTCTGCCCACTGGCCGCCTGCTCTCCACCACCCTTGCCAGAAAAGCACCCTCGACCCTCCCACTTCCCTGCGCTGCGACCCGACCTTTGCTTCCGTCGGGACTTGTGCAGACGAGAAGCACGGTGGCTGGAATGAAAAACGCGCCAGTTGGGTGGACAGCGGCCAGACGCTGCAGAGGAAGAGGAGGGATAATCGAACGTGGGGCCCCAGCAGTGGGAACTACTCAGAATAAAACAGGATGTCCCTGCCCGGGCTGGCGCGTCCAGGGTGCGTGTACCTGGAACCCCGGGAGGACGGGAGACCGGAGGTGGGCAGATACCCAAAGAATAAAGGCTGAAATCTTTAAAAGTCTGATGAAACATGTGGGTGCATAGATCCAGTTACCGTCGCAAGTTTCCAGCCGAGGCTCATCCTCACGACTGCACTGCAGACAGGCTGTGACGCTCCGTCATCCCCCGCCATCCTCAGCCGCCAGTCTGCCACGAGAGCCCCCGCAGCCCATGGCGGCCATTGCTCACCACCTCCTCACGGAAGATGTCCTCGCGTCGGCACGGCCTCCTTTCAGTGGAAGACTCAGTATTTTAAAAGTAGAACGTGAAGGAGAACGTGCCCTGCCAGTGCACGTCGGGGCACTGGGAGCGTCTGCGTGGGGAGGGCGGCCTGTCGTGGGGATGAGGAGGCGCGTCCTCAGGAGGACGTCGCTGGGTGGGGAGTGTGCCGTGTCGGAACTCGAGCACGCGGATGAGACCGCTGGCGGCCAGGGGAACAGGTCAGTGGCAGCAGGGGCTTCGACGCGGCCTGTCCCTGACCGGCGCCACAGGGGGACCGAGGACCGCTGCCCACCGGTGTGACCCCTGCTGCTGGCGGGACAGCGACCGGAGAAGCAGCCACAGAAAAGGCTTGTTGCACACCGCAGGGCGTGGTCAGCCGCCGTGGGACCAGGCAGGGTGGCTGCCACCTTCTGCTAGGTTTCCTCAGAAACGTCTTTCAAAGTGAAGGTCAAGGAGACTTGGAAGAAGACTCTCGGCAGGCTCGCCATGAGCAGCCCCACGGGGGTTCGGGCCGTCCTGGGGGCCGCCTTTCCGAGGACCCTGCCTGTGCACAGGTCTGGCCACTGCCAGCCTGACTGTGGGGTCTCAGATCGTGTCCCCGTGGGATGCTCACATGCACGTGGACATCTGGCGTGAAGCCAAGACCACACACGTGTTCTCTGAGCACAAAGTAGGTGGATGAGAAGTAAACAGAAACAGTATCTGGAACCCTCCCAGATATTTGGAAATAAACAGCAAACTTGCAGATATCCCGGGAGTTAAGAGAATTTCACAGAGCAGATTGAAACATGGGTCTGACGACATGAAAGACAAATCGAACCTTCAGGATTTGCGAGATGCACCTAAAATGGTGCATAGAGGGGAATTTGTAGCATTAAATGCTTACATTGGAAAATTTTAGAAATAAGAGCAAAATAACCCAAAGCAGGCAGAAGAAAGGAAATAATAAAATAAGAGCGGAAATGTGTGTTGAAGAAAACAGGGCAGAGAAAACCCGTGAAGTCAGGCAGGTACCACAGCAGGTTAGTGCATCCGGTGAGCCTCACCCAGCAGGTCAGAGCCGCGGTGTTTGGGGAATGAGGCCGCGGCCGTGGAGGTCAGGAGGCCCCCCGGGCTGTGCAGGGGCCCGGCAGAAGCCAGCCCGTAGCCGCTTGGGGTGAGGGGGTTAGCAAGTCCTCAGCAGACGGGCCGGCGTGCTGCTGAGAGCAGCGGGGTCCTCCCGGAGAGGCCTGGTGCCTGCAGCCGTCTGTGTGTCTCTCTCACGCTCGCCTCTGGAAGTTTTCCATATTTTCTTGAAATGCTCACTGTCCCATTCTCCACCATCCGCTCTGTGTCACCGTCATCCCCTGCTCATACACCTGCATTTCTCTTCCGCAAAAGTGCTTGCTTGGCTAAGAAGAGAAGGGGCACAATGATGGCGGCCGTCGGACCCAGGAGCCGCTGTTTCGGTCTCCCCCACCCCGAGATTTATCTCAGAATGTCATTCTGCAGCTTGCAGTGGAAAACAAACACCTGGAAACAGGCACTCCCGTAACTCAGCAGTTTCTTTGAAGAAATTACTGTTCTTGCAGACAGTTGAATATAAGGGTGGTCCTCAAAAAGTACGTGATGGCAAAAATTGGGAATAATTTTAAACACCAGAGGGAGAGATTTTCACACAGCCCACACAGTCCCACACAGTGGGACAGCCATGTGGCAGATTGCCTGGCACAGGGTGTCTGGGGAGGGGGACCCGCCTGCACGCCCCCCAGGAGGAAGCGTGGAGGCTGGAGCCCACACTCTCACCCTTAGAGGATCTTGGCGTCCAGTTGGTGCGTTGAAGTACTGAACGGTAATGTTGCATCTAGTCTGTTTTTCAGCACACAGGTTTTCAAATTTAAAGCATCTGAGATCAGGTGCATCCAGGATCCATGGCATTTCAGTTAAAATTGGCAGCACTTTCTTCTCTTGGTCATAAATAAGAGATGGCACGTTCGCGGGAGACACGGCGTGGTGCTTGCTTCAAGCTTGAGACCGTGCTCGGGGGCAGCCCAACGCTGGGTGGGACTGACCCAGCACAAGGCGGCAGCGGACACGGGGACCCCAGGTTGGAGCCCCCGTGGCCGTGTCTGCTGTGGTGGGGGGGGAACCGCACGGTGTGGGAGCCCCCGCGGCTGTGTCTGCTGCGG